>NW_025960128.1:0-34760 GCF_023159225.1 Perognathus longimembris pacificus | reverse complement strand
AATAAAAAAAAAAATCAAAAATAAAAATAAGTGGAAAAGGCGAGTGTGCGCGAGCATACAGGAGCAAGGACAAGCAGCCCAGCTTGATGCGTAGTAAAAAAAAATAATAAAATAGACAACTGGTCGACCTCATTAGAAATAAAAACCCAAAAGATTAGATAGACAAACAAACAAACACATAAATGTGGAGAGAAGGGTAGTGCGCGCAGGAGCAAAGGTAAACAGCAGACAGACCTGAATCCTTATCTTTACAAGGTCGACCTCAGAACTTTGTTCAGTTTGTCTCGGTGACGGATAATGGAAGGAAGGGCAGGCAACTGGTCGACTTCATTTAAATAAACAAATAAAAAATAAGATAAACTCTCAGGAATAGATAAATCATAACAAAAAAATTGTAGAGTGGAGAAAGCGAGAGCGCGCGAATGCACTCAAGCAAACACGAACAGCACAGCACGATGCGTATTTTTTTTTTAAATTGACAAAATAAATCAAAAATAAATCAAAAATAAAAATAAGTGGAAAAGGCGAGAGTGCGCGAGCACACAGGAGCAAAGACAAGCAGCGCAGCTTGATGCGGAGTTAAAAAAAATAATAAATAGACAACTGGTCGACATCATTAGAAATAAAAACCCAAAAGATTAGATAGACAAACAAACAAACACATAAATGTGGAGAGAAGGGCAGTGCGCGCAGGAGCAAAGGTAAACAGCAGACAGACCTGAATCCTTATCTTTACAAGGTCGACCTCAGAACTTTGTTCAGTTTGTCTCGGTGACGGATAATGGAAGGAAGGGCAGGCAACTGGTCGACTTCATTTAAATAAACAAATAAAAAATAAGATAAACTCTCAGGAATAGATAAATAATAACAAAAAAATTGTAAAGTGGAGAAAGCGAGAGCGCGCTAATGCACTCAAGCAAACACAAACAGCACAGCACGATGCGTATTTTTTTAAAAATTGACAAAATAAATCAAAAATAAATCAAAAATAAAAATAAGTGGAAAAGGCGAGAGTGCGCGAGCCCACAGGAGCAAAGACAAGCAGCGCAGCTTGATGCGTAGTAAAAAAAATAATAAATAGACAACTGGTCGACCTCATTAGAAATCAATACCCAAAAGATTAGATAGACAAACAAACAAACACATAAATGTGGAGAGAAGGGCAGTGCGCACAGGAGCAAAGGTAAACAGCAGACAGACCTGAATCCTTATCTTTACAAGGTCGACCTCAGAACTTTGTTCAGTTTGTCTCTGTGACGGATAATGGAAGGAAGGGCAGGCAACTGGTCGACTTCATTTAAATAAACAAATAAAATATAAGATAAACTCTCAGGAATAGATAAATAATAACAAAAAAATTGTAAAGTGGAGAAAGTGAGAGCGCGCGAATGCACTCAAGCAAACACAAACAGCACAGCACGATGAGTATTTTTTTTTAAAATTGACAAAATAAATCAAAAATAAATCAAAAATAAAAATAAGTGGAAAAGGCGAGAGTGCGTGAGCACACAGGAGCAAAGACAAGCAGCGCAGCTTGATGCGTAGTAAAAAAAATAATAAATAGACAACTGGTCGACCTCATTAGAAATAAAAACCCAAAAGATTAGATAGACAAACAAACAAACACATAAATGTGGAGAGAAGGGCAGTGCGCGCAGGAGCAAAGGTAAACAGCAGACAGACCTGAATCCTTATCTTTACAAGGTCGACCTCAGAACTTTGTTCAGTTTGTCTCGGTGACGGATAAAGGAAGGAAGGGCAGGCAACTGGTCGACTTCATTTAAATAAACAAATAAAAAATAAGATAAACTCTCAGGAATAGATAAATAACAACAAAAACATTGTAAAGTGGAGAAAGCGAGAGCGCGCGAATGCACTCAAGCAAACACAAACGGCACAGAACGATGCGTATTTTTTTTTAAATTGACAAAATAAATCAAAAATAAATCAAAAATAAAAATAAGTGGGAAAGGCGAGAGTGCGCGAGCACACAGGAGCAAAGACAAGCAGCGCAGCTTGATGCGTAGTGAAAAAAATAATAAATAGACAACTGGTCGACCTCATTAGAAATAAAAACCCAAAAGATTAGATAGACAAACAAACAAACACATAAATGTGGAGAGAAGGGCAGTGCGTGCAGGAGCAAAGGTAAACAGCAGACAGACCTGAATCCTTATCTTTACAAGGTCGACCTCAGAACTTTGTTCAGTTTGTCTCGGTGACGGATAATGGAAGGAAGGGCAGGCAACTGGTCGCCTTCATTTAAATAAACAAATAAAAAATAAGATAAACTCTCAGGAATAGATAAATAATAACAAAAAATTGTAAAGTGGAGAAAGCGAGAGCGCGCGAATGCACTCAAGCAAACACAAACAGCACAGCACGATTGGTATTTTTTTTAAATTGATAAAATAAATCAAAAATAAATCAAAAATAAAAATAAGTGGAAAAGGCGAGAGTGCGCGAGCACACAGGAGCAAAGACAAGCAGCGCAGCTTGATGCGTAGTAAAAAAAATAATAAATAGACAACTGGTCGACCTCATTAGAAATAAAAACCCAAAAGATTAGATAGACAAACAAACAAACACATAAATGTGGAGAGAAGGGCAGTGCGCGCAGGAGCAAAGGTAAACAGCAGTCAGACCTGAATCCTTATCTTTACAAGGTCGACCTCAGAACTTTGTTCAGTTTGTCTCGGTGACGGATAATGGAAGGAAGGGCAGGCAACTGGTCAACTTCATTTAAATAAACAAATAAAAAATGAGATAAACTCTCAGGAATAGATAAATAATAACAAAAAAATTGTAAAGTGGAGAAAGCGAGAGCGCGCGAATGCACTCAAGCAAACACAAACAGCACAGCACGATGCGTATTTTTTTTTAAAAATTGACAAAATTAATCAAAAATAAATCAAAAATAAAAATAAGTGGAAAAGGCGAGAGTGCGCGAGCACACAGGAGCAAAGACAAGCAGCGCAGCTTGATGCGTAGTAAAAAAAATAATAAATAGACAACTGGTCGACCTCATTAGAAATAAAAACCCAAAAGATTAGATAGACAAACAAACAAACACATAAATGTGAAGAGAAGGGCAGTGCGCGCAGGAGCAAAGGTAAACAGCAGACAGACCTGAATCCTCATCTTTACAAGGTCGACCTCAGAACTTTGTTAAGTTTGTATCGGTGACGGATAATGGAAGGAAGGGCAGGCAACTGGTCGACTTCATTTAAAAAAACAAATAAAAAATAAGATAAACTCTCAGGAATAGATAAATAATAACAAAAAAATTGTAAAGTGGAGAAATCTAAGGCGCGCGAATGAACTCAAGCAAACACAAACAGCACAGCACGATGCGTATTTTTTTTAAATTGACAAAATAAATCAAAAATAAATCAAAAATAAAAATAAGTGGAAAAGGCGAGAGTGCGTGAGCACACAGGAGCAAAGACAAGCAGCGCAGCTTGATGCGTAGTAAAAAAAATAATAAATAGACAACTGGTCGACCTCATTAGAAATAAAAACCCAAAAGATTAGATAGACAAACAAACAAACACATAAATGTGGAGAGAAGGGCAGTGTGCACAGGAGCAAAGGTAAACAGCAGACAGACCTGAATCCTTATCTTTACAAGGTCGACCTCAGAACTTTGTTCAGTTTGTCTCGGTGACGGATAATGGAAGGAAGGGCAGGCAACTGGTCGACTTCATTTAAATAAACAAATAAAAAATAAGATAAACTCTCAGGAATAGATAAATAATAACAAAAAAATTGTAAAGTGGAGAAAGGGAGAGCGCGCGAATGCACTCAAGCAAACACAAACAGCACAGCACGATGCGTATTTTTTTAAATTGACAAAATAAATCAAAAATAAATCAAAAATAAAAATAAGTGGAAAAAGCGAGAGTGCGCGAGCACACAGGAGCAAAGACAAGCAGCGCAGCTTGATGCGTAGTAAAAAAAATAATAAATAGACAACTGGTCGACCTCATTAGAAATAAAAACCCAAAAGATTAGATAGACAAACAAACAAACACATAAATGTGGAGAGAAGGGCAGTGCGCGCAGGAGCAAAGGTAAACAGCAGACAGACCTGAATCCTTATCTTTACAAGGTCGACCTCACAACTTTGTTCAGTTTGTCTCGGTGACGGATAATGGAAGGAAGGGCAGGCAACTGGTCGACTTCCTTTAAATAAACAAATAAAAAATAAGATAAACTCTCAGGAATAGATAAATAATAACAAAAAAATCATAAAGTGGAGAAAGCGAGAGCGCGCGAATGCACTCAAGCAAACACAAACAGCACAGCACGATGCGTATTTTTTTTTAAATTGACAAAATAAATCAAAAATAAATCAAAAATAAAAATAAGTGGAAAAGGCGAGAGTGCGCGAGCACACAGGAGCAAAGACAAGCAGCGCAGCTTGATGCGTAGTAAAAAAAATAATAAATAGACAACTGGTCGACCTCATTAGAAACAAAAACCCAAAAGATTAGATAGACAAACAAACAAACACATAAATGTGGAGAGAAGTGCAGTGCGCGCAGGAGCAAAGGTAAACAGCAGCCAGACCTGAATCCTTATCTTTACAAGGTTGACCTCAGAACTTTGTTCAGTTTCTCTCGGTGACGGATAATGGAAGGAAGGGCAGGCAACTGGTCCACGTCATTTAAATAAACAAATAAAAAATAAGATAAACTCTCAGGAATAGATAAATAATAACAAAAAAATTGTAAAGTGGAGAAAGCGAGAGCGCGCGAATGCACTCAAGCAAACACAAACAGCACAGCACGATGCGTATTTTTTTTTAAATTGACAAAATAAATCAAAAATAAATCAAAAATAAAAATAAGTGGGAAAGGCGAGAGTGCGCGAGCACACAGGAGCAAAGACAAGCAGCGCAGCTTGATGCGTAGTAAAAAAAATAATAAATAGACAACTGGTCGACCTCATTAGAAATAAAAACCCAAAAGATTAGATAGACAAACAAACAAACACATAAATGTGGAGAGAAGGGCAGTGCGCGCAGGAGCAAAGGTAAACAGCAGACAGACCTGAATCCTTATCTTTACAAGGTCGACCTCAGAACTTTGTTCAGTTTGTCTCGGTGACGGATAATGGAAGGAAGGGCAGGCAACTGGTCGACTTCCTTTAAATAAACAAATAAAAAATAAGATAAACTCTCAGGAATAGATAAATAATAACAAAAAAATCGTAAAGTGGAGAAAGCGAGAGCGCGCGAATGCACTCAAGCGAACACAAACAGCACAGCACGATGCGTATTTTTTTTAAATTGACAAAATAAATCAAAAATAAATCAAAAATAAAAATAAGTGGAAAAGGCGAGAGTGCGCGAGCACACAGGAGCAAAGACAAGCAGCGCAGCTTGATACGTAGTAAAAAAAATAATAAATAGACAACTGGTCGACCTCATTAGAAATAAAAACCCAAAAGATTAGATAGACAAACAAACAAACACATAAATGTGGAGAGAAGTGCAGTGCGCGCAGGAGCAAAGGTAAACAGCAGACAGACCTGAATCCTTATCTTTACAAGGTCGACCTCAGAACTTTGTTCAGTTTCTCTCGGTGACGGATAATGGAAGGAAGGGCAGGCAACTGGTCGACGTCATTTAAATAAACAAATAAAAAATAAGATAAACTCTCAGGAATAGATAAATAATAACAAAAAAATTGTAAAGTGGAGAAAGCGAGAGCGCGCGAATGCACTCAAGCAAACACAAACAGCACAGCACGATGCGTATTTTTTTTAAATTGACAAAATAAATCAAAAATAATTCAAAAATAAAAATAAGAGGGGAAGGCGAGAGTGTGCGAGCACACAGGAGCAAAGACAAGCAGCGCAGCTTGATGCGTAGTAAAAAAAATAATAAATAGACAACTGGTCGACCTCATTAGAAATAAAAACCCAAAAGATTAGATAGAAAAACAAACAAACACATAAATGTGGAGAGAAGGGCAGTGCGCACAGGAGCAAAGGTAAACAGCAGACAGACCTGAATCCTTATCTTTACAAGGTCGACCTCACAACTTTGTTCAGTTTGTCTCGGTGACGGATAATGGAAGGAAGGGCAGGCAACTGGTCGACTTCATTTAAATAAACAAATAAAAAATAAGATAAACTCTCAGGAATAGATAAATAATAACAAAAAATTGTAAAGTGGAGAAAGCGAGAGCGCGAATGCACTCAAGCAAACACAAACAGCACAGCACGATGCGTATTTTTTTTTAAAATAGACAAAATGAATCAAAAATAAATCAAAAATAAAAATAAGTGGAAAAGGCGAGAGTGCGCGAGCACACAGGAGCAAAGACAAGCAGCGCAGCTTGATGCGTAGTAAAAAAAATAATAAATAGACAACTGGTCGACCTCATTAGAAATAAAAACCCAAAAGATTAGATAGACAAACAAACAAACACATAAATGTGGAGAGAAGGGCAGTGCGCGCAGGAGCAAAGGTAAACAGCAGACAGACCTGAATCCTTATCTTTACAAGGTCGACCTCAGAACTTTGTTCAGTTTGTCTCGGTGACGGATAATGGAAGGAAGGGCAGGCAACTGGTCGACTTCATTTAAATAAACAAATAAAAAATAAGATAAACTCTCAGGAATAGATAAATAATAACAACAAAATTGTAAAGTGGAGAAAGCGAGAGCGCGCGAATGCACTCAAGCAAACACAAACAGCACAGCACGATGCGTATTTTTTTTTAAAATTGACAAAATAAATCAAAAATAAAAATAAGTGGAAAAGGCGAGAGTGCGCGAGCACACAGGAGCAAAGACATGCAGCGCAGCTTGATGCGTAGTAAAAAAAATAATAAATAGAAAACTGGTCGACCTCATTAGAAATAAAAACACAAAAGATTAGATAGACAAACAAACAAACACATAAATGTTGAGAGAAGGGCAGTGCGGGCAGGAGCAAAGGTAAACAGCAGACAGACCTGAATCCTTATCTTTACAAGGTCGACCTCAGAACTTTGTTCAGTTTGTCTCGGTGACGGATAATGGAAGGAAGGGCAGGCAACTGGTCGACTTCATTTAAATAAACAAATAAAAAATAAGATAAACTCTCAGGAATAGATAAATAATAACAAAAAAATTGTAAAGTGGAGAAAGCGAGAGCGCGCGAATGCACTCAAGCAAACAGAAACAGCACAGCACGATGCGTATTTTTTTTTAAATTTGACAAAATAAATCAAAAATAAAAATAAGTGGAAAAGGCGAGAGTGCGCGAGCACACAGGAGCAAAGACAAGCAGCGCAGCTTGATGCGTAGTAAAAAAAATAATAAATAGACAACTGGTCGACCTCATTAGAAATAAAAACCTAAAAGATTACACAGACAAACAAACAAACACATAAATGTGGATAGAAGGGCAGTGCACGCAGGAGCAAAGGTAAACAGCAGACAGACCTGAATCCTTATCTTTACAAGGTCGACCTCAGAACTTTGTTCAGTTTGTCTCGGTGACGGATAATGGAAGGAAGGGCAGGCAACTGGTCGACTTCATTTAAATAAACAAATAAAAAATAAGATAAACTCTCAAGAATAGATAAATCATAACAAAAAAATTGTAAAGTGGAGAAAGCGAGAGCGCGCGAATGCACTCAAGCAAACACAAACAGCACAGCACGATGCGTATTTTTTTTAAATTGACAAAATAAATCAAAAAAAAATCAAAAATAAAAATAAGTGGAAAAGGCGAGTGTGCGCGAGCATACAGGAGCAAGGACAAGCAGCCCAGCTTGATGCGTAGTAAAAAAAATAATAAATAGACAACTGGTCGACCTCATTAGAAATAAAAACCCAAAAGATTAGATAGACAAACAAACAAACACATAAATGTGGAGAGAAGGGCAGTGCGCGCAGGAGCAAAGGTACACAGCAGACAGACCTGAATCCTTATCTTTACAAGGTCGACCTCAGAACTTTGTTCAGTTTGTCTCGGTGACGGATAATGGAAGGAAGGGCAGGCAACTGGTCGACTTCATTTAAATAAACAAATAAAAAATAAGATAAACTCTCAGGAATAGATAAATCATAACAAAAAAATTGTAAAGTGGAGAAAGCGAGAGCGCGCGAATGCACTCAAGCAAACACAAACAGCACAGCACGATGCGTAATTTTTTTAAATTGACAAAATAAATCAAAAATAAATCAAAAATAAAAATAAGTGGGAAAGGCGAGAGTGCGCGAGCACACAGGATCAAAGACAAGCAGCGCAGCTTGATGCGTAGTAAAAAAATAATAAATAGACAACTGGTCGACCTCATTAGAAATAAAAACCCAAAAGATTAGATAGACAAACAAACAAACACATAAATGTGGAGAGAAGGGCAGTGCGCGCAGGAGCAAAGGTAAACAGCAGACAGACCTGAATCCTTATCTTTACAAGGTCGACCTCAGAACTTTGTTCAGTTTGTCTCGATGACGGATAATGGAAGGAAGGGCAGGCAACTGGTCGACTTCATTTAAATAAACAAATAAAAAATAAGATAAACTCTCAGGAATAGATAAATAATAACAAAAAAATTGAAAAGTGGAGAAAGCGAGAGCGCGCGAATGCACTCAAGCAAACACAAACAGCACAGCACGATGCGTATTTTTTTTAAATTGACAAAATAAATCAAAAATAATTCAAAAATAAAAATAAGAGGGGAAGGCGAGAGTGTGCGAGCACACAGGAGCAAAGACAAGCAGCGCAGCTTGATGCGTAGTAAAAAAAATAATAAATAGACAACTGGTCGACCTCATTAGAAATAAAAACCCAAAAGATTAGATAGAAAAACAAACAAACACATAAATGTGGAGAGAAGGGCAGTGCGCACAGGAGCAAAGGTAAACAGCAGACAGACCTGAATCCTTATCTTTACAAGGTCGACCTCACAACTTTGTTCAGTTTGTCTCGGTGACGGATAATGGAAGGAAGGGCAGGCAACTGGTCGACTTCATTTAAATAAACAAATAAAAAATAAGATAAACTCTCAGGAATAGATAAATAATAACAAAAAATTGTAAAGTGGAGAAAGCGAGAGCGCGAATGCACTCAAGCAAACACAAACAGCACAGCACGATGCGTATTTTTTTTTAAAATAGACAAAATGAATCAAAAATAAATCAAAAATAAAAATAAGTGGAAAAGGCGAGAGTGCGCGAGCACACAGGAGCAAAGACAAGCAGCGCAGCTTGATGCGTAGTAAAAAAAATAATAAATAGACAACTGGTCGACCTCATTAGAAATAAAAACCCAAAAGATTAGATAGACAAACAAACAAACACATAAATGTGGAGAGAAGGGCAGTGCGCGCAGGAGCAAAGGTAAACAGCAGACAGACCTGAATCCTTATCTTTACAAGGTCGACCTCAGAACTTTGTTCAGTTTGTCTCGGTGACGGATAATGGAAGGAAGGGCAGGCAACTGGTCGACTTCATTTAAATAAACAAATAAACAATAAGATAAACTCTCAGGAATAGATAAATAATAACAAAAAAATTGTAAAGTGGAGAAAGCGAGAGCGCGCGAATGCACTCAAGCAAACACAAACAGCACAGCACGATGCGCATTTTTTTTTAAATTGACAAAATAAATCAAAAATAAATCAAAAATAAAAATAAGTGGAAAAGGCGAGAGTGCGCGAGCACACAGGAGCAAAGACAAGCAGCGCAGCTTGATGCGTAGTAAAAAAAATAATAAATAGAAAACTGGTCGACCTCATTAGAAATAAAAACACAAAAGATTAGATAGACAAACAAACAAACACATAAATGTGGAGAGAAGGGCAGTGCGGGCAGGAGCAAAGGTAAACAGCAGACAGACCTGAATCCTTATCTTTACAAGGTCGACCTCAGAACTTTGTTCAGTTTGTCTCGGTGACGGATAATGGAAGGAAGGGCAGGCAACTGGTCGACTTCATTTAAATAAACAAATAAAAAATAAGATAAACTCTCAGGAATAGATAAATAATAACAAAAAAATTGTAAAGTGGAGAAAGCGAGAGCGCGCGAATGCACTCAAGCAAACAGAAACAGCACAGCACGATGCGTATTTTTTTTTAAATTTGACAAAATAAATCAAAAATAAAAATAAGTGGAAAAGGCGAGAGTGCGCGAGCACACAGGAGCAAAGACAAGCAGCGCAGCTTGATGCGTAGTAAAAAAAATAATAAATAGACAACTGGTCGACCTCATTAGAAATAAAAACCTAAAAGATTACACAGACAAACAAACAAACATATAAATGTGGATAGAAGGGCAGTGCACGCAGGAGCAAAGGTAAACAGCAGACAGACCTGAATCCTTATCTTTACAAGGTCGACCTCAGAACTTTGTTCAGTTTGTCTCGGTGACGGATAATGGAAGGAAGGGCAGGCAACTGGTCGACTTCATTTAAATAAACAAATAAAAAATAAGATAAACTCTCAAGAATAGATAAATCATAACAAAAAAATTGTAAAGTGGAGAAAGCGAGAGCGCGCGAATGCACTCAAGCAAACACAAACAGCACAGCACGATGCGTATTTTTTTTAAATTGACAAAATAAATCAAAAAAAAATCAAAAATAAAAATAAGTGGAAAAGGCGAGTGTGCGCGAGCATACAGGAGCAAGGACAAGCAGCCCAGCTTGATGCGTAGTAAAAAAAATAATAAATAGACAACTGGTCGACCTCATTAGAAATAAAAACCCAAAAGATTAGATAGACAAACAAACAAACACATAAATGTGGAGAGAAGGGCAGTGCGCGCAGGAGCAAAGGTACACAGCAGACAGACCTGAATCCTTATCTTTACAAGGTCGACCTCAGAACTTTGTTCAGTTTGTCTCGGTGACGGATAATGGAAGGAAGGGCAGGCAACTGGTCGACTTCATTTAAATAAACAAATAAAAAATAAGATAAACTCTCAGGAATAGATAAATCATAACAAAAAAATTGTAAAGTGGAGAAAGCGAGAGCGCGCGAATGCACTCAAGCAAACACAAACAGCACAGCACGATGCGTAATTTTTTTAAATTGACAAAATAAATCAAAAATAAATCAAAAATAAAAATAAGTGGGAAAGGCGAGAGTGCGCGAGCACACAGGATCAAAGACAAGCAGCGCAGCTTGATGCGTAGTAAAAAAATAATAAATAGACAACTGGTCGACCTCATTAGAAATAAAAACCCAAAAGATTAGATAGACAAACAAACAAACACATAAATGTGGAGAGAAGGGCAGTGCGCGCAGGAGCAAAGGTAAACAGCAGACAGACCTGAATCCTTATCTTTACAAGGTCGACCTCAGAACTTTGTTCAGTTTGTCTCGATGACGGATAATGGAAGGAAGGGCAGGCAACTGGTCGACTTCATTTAAATAAACAAATAAAAAATAAGATAAACTCTCAGGAATAGATAAATAATAACAAAAACATTGTAAAGTGGAGAAAGCGAGAGCGCGCGAATGCACTGAAGCAAACACAAACAGCACAGCACGATGCGTTTTTTTTAAAATTGACAAAATAAATCAAAAATAAATTAAAAATAAAAATAAGTGGAAAAGGCGAGAGTGCGCGAGCACACAGGAGCAAAGACAAGCAGCGCAGCTTGATGCGTAGTAAAAAAAATAATAAATACACAACTGGTCGACCTCATTAGAAATAAAAACCCAAAAGATGAGATAGACAAACAAACAAACACATAAATGTGGAGAGAAGGGCAGTGCGCGCAGGAGCAAAGGTAAACAGCAGACAGACCTGAATCCTTATCTTTACAAGGTCGACCTCAGAACTTTGTTCAGTTTGTCTCGGTGACGGATAATGGAAGGAAGGGCAGGCAACTGGTCGCCTTCATTTAAATAAACAAATAAAAAATAAGATAAACTCTCAGGAATAGATAAATAATAACAAAAAATTGTAAAGTGGAGAAAGCGAGAGCGCGCGAATGCACTCAAGCAAACACAAACAGCACAGCACGATGGGTATTTTTTTTTAAATTGATAAAATAAATCAAAAATAAATCAAAAATAAAAATAAGTGGAAAAGGCGAGAGTGCGCGAGCACACAGGAGCAAAGACAAGCAGCGCAGCTTGATGCGTAGTAAAAAAAATAATAAATAGACAACTGGTCGACCTCATTAGAAATAAAAACCCAAAAGATTAGATAGACAAACAAACAAACACATAAATGTGGAGAGAAGGGCAGTGCGCGCAGGAGCAAAGGTAAACAGCAGTCAGACCTGAATCCTTATCTTTACAAGGTCGACCTCAGAACTTTGTTCAGTTTGTCTCGGTGACGGATAATGGAAGGAAGGGCAGGCAACTGGTCAACTTCATTTAAATAAACAAATAAAAAATAAGATAAACTCTCAGGAATAGATAAATAATAACAAAAAAATTGTAAAGTGGAGAAAGCGAGAGCGCGCGAATGCACTCAAGCAAACACAAACAGCACAGCACGATGCGTATTTTTTTTTAAAAATTGACAAAATAAATCAAAAATAAATCAAAAATAAAAATAAGTGGAAAAGGCGAGAGTGCGCGAGCACACAGGAGCAAAGACAAGCAGCGCAGCTTGATGCGTAGTAAAAAAAATAATAAATAGACAACTGGTCGACCTCATTAGAAATAAAAACCCAAAAGATTAGATAGACAAACAAACAAACACATAAATGTGAAGAGAAGGGCAGTGCGCGCAGGAGCAAAGGTAAACAGCAGACAGACCTGAATCCTCATCTTTACAAGGTCGACCTCAGAACTTTGTTAAGTTTGTCTCGGTGACGGATAATGGAAGGAAGGGCAGGCAACTGGTCGACTTCATTTAAAAAAACAAATAAAAAATAAGATAAACTCTCAGGAATAGATAAATAATAACAAAAAAATTGTAAAGTGGAGAAATCTAAGGCGCGCGAATGAACTCAAGCAAACACAAACAGCACAGCACGATGCGTATTTTTTTTTTTTTTTTTTTTTTTTTTTTTTTTTTGGCCAGTCCTGGGCCTTGGACTCAGGGCCTGAGCACTGTCCCTGGCTTCTTCCCGCTCAAGGCTAGCACTCTGCCACTTGAGCCACAGCGCCGATTCTGGCCGTTTTCTGTGTATGTGGTGCTGGGGAATCGAACCTAGGGCCTCGTGTATCCGAGGCAGGCACTCTTGCCACTAGGCTATATCCCCAGCCCCTATTTTTTTTAAATTGACAAAATAAATCCAAAATAAATCAAAAATAAAAATAAGTGGAAAAAGCGAGAGTGCGCGAGCACACAGGAGCAAAGACAAGCAGCGCAGCTTGATGCGTAGTAAAAAAAATAAGAAATAGACAACTGGTCGACCTCATTAGAAATAAAAACCCAAAAGATTAGATAGACAAACAAACAAACACATAAATGTGGAGAGAAGGGCAGTGCGCGCAGGAGCAAAGGTAAACAGCAGACAGACCTGAATCCTTATCTTTACAAGGTCGACCTCACAACTTTGTTCAGTTTGTCTCGGTGACGGATAATGGAAGGAAGGGCAGGCAACTGGTCGACTTCCTTTAAATAAACAAATAAAAAATAAGATAAACTCTCAGGAATAGATAAATAATAACAAAAAAATCATAAAGTGGAGAAAGCGAGAGCGCGCGAATGCACTCAAGCAAACACAAACAGCACAGCACGATGCGTATTTTTTTTTAAATTGACAAAATAAATCAAAAATAAATCAAAAATAAAAATAAGTGGGAAAGGCGAGAGTGCGCGAGCACACAGGATCAAAGACAAGCAGCGCAGCTTGATGCGTAGTAAAAAAATAATAAATAGACAACTGGTCGACCTCATTAGAAATAAAAACCCAAAAGATTAGATAGACAAACAAACAAACACATAAATGTGGAGAGAAGGGCAGTGCGCGCAGGAGCAAAGGTAAACAGCAGACAGACCTGAATCCTTATCTTTACAAGGTCGACCTCAGAACTTTGTTCAGTTTGTCTCGATGACGGATAATGGAAGGAAGGGCAGGCAACTGGTCGACTTCATTTAAATAAACAAATAAAAAATAAGATAAACTCTCAGGAATAGATAAATAATAACAAAAACATTGTAAAGTGGAGAAAGCGAGAGCGCGCGAATGCACTGAAGCAAACACAAACAGCACAGCACGATGCGTTTTTTTTAAAATTGACAAAATAAATCAAAAATAAATTAAAAATAAAAATAAGTGGAAAAGGCGAGAGTGCGCGAGCACACAGGAGCAAAGACAAGCAGCGCAGCTTGATGCGTAGTAAAAAAAATAATAAATACACAACTGGTCGACCTCATTAGAAATAAAAACCCAAAAGATGAGATAGACAAACAAACAAACACATAAATGTGGAGAGAAGGGCAGTGCGCGCAGGAGCAAAGGTAAACAGCAGACAGACCTGAATCCTTATCTTTACAAGGTCGACCTCAGAACTTTGTTCAGTTTGTCTCGGTGACGGATAATGGAAGGAAGGGCAGGCAACTGGTCGCCTTCATTTAAATAAACAAATAAAAAATAAGATAAACTCTCAGGAATAGATAAATAATAACAAAAAATTGTAAAGTGGAGAAAGCGAGAGCGCGCGAATGCACTCAAGCAAACACAAACAGCACAGCACGATGGGTATTTTTTTTTAAATTGATAAAATAAATCAAAAATAAATCAAAAATAAAAATAAGTGGAAAAGGCGAGAGTGCGCGAGCACACAGGAGCAAAGACAAGCAGCGCAGCTTGATGCGTAGTAAAAAAAATAATAAATAGACAACTGGTCGACCTCATTAGAAATAAAAACCCAAAAGATTAGATAGACAAACAAACAAACACATAAATGTGGAGAGAAGGGCAGTGCGCGCAGGAGCAAAGGTAAACAGCAGTCAGACCTGAATCCTTATCTTTACAAGGTCGACCTCAGAACTTTGTTCAGTTTGTCTCGGTGACGGATAATGGAAGGAAGGGCAGGCAACTGGTCAACTTCATTTAAATAAACAAATAAAAAATAAGATAAACTCTCAGGAATAGATAAATAATAACAAAAAAATTGTAAAGTGGAGAAAGCGAGAGCGCGCGAATGCACTCAAGCAAACACAAACAGCACAGCACGATGCGTATTTTTTTTTAAAAATTGACAAAATAAATCAAAAATAAATCAAAAATAAAAATAAGTGGAAAAGGCGAGAGTGCGCGAGCACACAGGAGCAAAGACAAGCAGCGCAGCTTGATGCGTAGTAAAAAAAATAATAAATAGACAACTGGTCGACCTCATTAGAAATAAAAACCCAAAAGATTAGATAGACAAACAAACAAACACATAAATGTGAAGAGAAGGGCAGTGCGCGCAGGAGCAAAGGTAAACAGCAGACAGACCTGAATCCTCATCTTTACAAGGTCGACCTCAGAACTTTGTTAAGTTTGTCTCGGTGACGGATAATGGAAGGAAGGGCAGGCAACTGGTCGACTTCATTTAAAAAAACAAATAAAAAATAAGATAAACTCTCAGGAATAGATAAATAATAACAAAAAAATTGTAAAGTGGAGAAATCTAAGGCGCGCGAATGAACTCAAGCAAACACAAACAGCACAGCACGATGCGTATTTTTTTTTTTTTTTTTTTTTTTTTTTTTTTTTTGGCCAGTCCTGGGCCTTGGACTCAGGGCCTGAGCACTGTCCCTGGCTTCTTCCCGCTCAAGGCTAGCACTCTGCCACTTGAGCCACAGCGCCGATTCTGGCCGTTTTCTGTGTATGTGGTGCTGGGGAATCGAACCTAGGGCCTCGTGTATCCGAGGCAGGCACTCTTGCCACTAGGCTATATCCCCAGCCCCTATTTTTTTTAAATTGACAAAATAAATCCAAAATAAATCAAAAATAAAAATAAGTGGAAAAAGCGAGAGTGCGCGAGCACACAGGAGCAAAGACAAGCAGCGCAGCTTGATGCGTAGTAAAAAAAATAAGAAATAGACAACTGGTCGACCTCATTAGAAATAAAAACCCAAAAGATTAGATAGACAAACAAACAAACACATAAATGTGGAGAGAAGGGCAGTGCGCGCAGGAGCAAAGGTAAACAGCAGACAGACCTGAATCCTTATCTTTACAAGGTCGACCTCACAACTTTGTTCAGTTTGTCTCGGTGACGGATAATGGAAGGAAGGGCAGGCAACTGGTCGACTTCCTTTAAATAAACAAATAAAAAATAAGATAAACTCTCAGGAATAGATAAATAATAACAAAAAAATCATAAAGTGGAGAAAGCGAGAGCGCGCGAATGCACTCAAGCAAACACAAACAGCACAGCACGATGCGTATTTTTTTTTAAATTGACAAAATAAATCAAAAATAAATCAAAAATAAAAATAAGTGGAAAAGGCGAGAGTGCGCGAGCACACAGGAGCAAAGACAAGCAGCGCAGCTTGATGCGTAGTAAAAAAAATAATAAATAGACAACTGGTCGACCTCATTAGAAATAAAAACCCGAAAGATTAGATAGACAAACAAACAAACACATAAATGTGGAGAGAAGTGCAGTGCGCGCAGGAGCAAAGGTAAACAGCAGACAGACCTGAATCCTTATCTTTACAAGGTTGACCTCAGAACTTTGTTCAGTTTCTCTCGGTGACGGATAATGGAAGGAAGGGCAGGCAACTGGTCGACGTCATTTAAATAAACAAATAAAAAATAAGATAAACTCTCAGGAATAGATAAATAATAACAAAAAAATTGTAAAGTGGAGAAAGCGAGAGCGCGCGAATGCACTCAAGCAAACACAAACAGCACAGCACGATGCGTATTTTTTTTTTAAATTGACAAAATAAATCAAAAATAAATCAAAAATAAAAATAAGTGGGAAAGGCGAGAGTGCGCGAGCACACAGGAGCAAAGACAAGCAGCGCAGCTTGATGCGTAGTAAAAAAAATAATAAATAGACAACTGGTCGACCTCATTAGAAATAAAAACCCAAAAGATTAGATAGACAAACAAACAAACACATAAATGTGGAGAGAAGGGCAGTGCGCGCAGGAGCAAAGGTAAACAGCAGACAGACCTGAATCCTTATCTTTACAAGGTCGACCTCAGAACTTTGTTCAGTTTGTCTCGGTGACGGATAATGGAAGGAAGGGCAGGCAACTGGTCGACTTCCTTTAAATAAACAAATAAAAAATAAGATAAACTCTCAGGAATAGATAAATAATAACAAAAAAATCGTAAAGTGGAGAAAGCGAGAGTGCGCGAATGCACTCAAGCGAACACAAACAGCACAGCACGATGCGTATTTTTTTTAAATTGACAAAATAAATCAAAAATAAATCAAAAATAAAAATAAGTGGAAAAGGCGAGAGTGCGCGAGCACACAGGAGCAAAGACAAGCAGCGCAGCTTGATACGTAGTAAAAAAAATAATAAATAGACAACTGGTCGACCTCATTAGAAATAAAAACCCAAAAGATTAGATAGACAAACAAACAAACACATAAATGTGGAGAGAAGTGCAGTGCGCGCAGGAGCAAAGGTAAACAGCAGACAGACCTGAATCCTTATCTTTACAAGGTCGACCTCAGAACTTTGTTCAGTTTCTCTCGGTGACGGATAATGGAAGGAAGGGCAGGCAACTGGTCGACGTCATTTAAATAAACAAATAAAAAATAAGATAAACTCTCAGGAATAGATAAATAATAACAAAAAATTGTAAAGTGGAGAAAGCGAGAGCGCGAATGCACTCAAGCAAACACAAACAGCACAGCACGATGCGTATTTTTTTTTAAAATAGACAAAATGAATCAAATATAAATCAAAAATAAAAATAAGTGGAAAAGGCGATAGTGCGCGAGCACACAGGAGCAAAGACAAGCAGCGCAGCTTGATGCGTAGTAAAAAAAATAATAAATGGACAACTGGTCGACCTCATTAGAAATAAAAACCCAAAAGATTAGATAGACAAACAAACAAACACATAAATGTGGAGAGAAGGGCAGTGCGCGCAGGAGCAAAGGTAAACAGCAGACAGACCTGAATCCTTATCTTTACAAGGTCGACCTCAGAACTTTGTTCAGTTTGTCTCGGTGACGGATAATGGAAGGAAGGGCAGGCAACTGGTCGACTTCATTTAAATAAACAAATAAAAAATAAGATAAACTCTCAGGAATAGATAAATAATAACAAAAAAATTGTAAAGTGGAGAAAGCGAGAGCGCGCGAATGCACTCAAGCAAACACAAACAGCACAGCACGATGCGTATTTTTTTTTTAAATTGACAAAATAAATCAAAAATAAAAATAAGTGGAAAAGGCGAGAGTGCGCGAGCACACAGGAGCAAAGACAAGCAGCGCAGCTTGATGCGTAGTAAAAAAAATAATAAATAGACAACTGGTCGACCTCATTAGAAATAAAAACCCAAAAGATTAGATAGACAAACAAACAAACACATAAATGTGGAGAGAAGGGCAGTGCGCGCAGGAGCAAAGGTAAACAGCAGACAGACCTCAATCCTTATCTTTACAAGGTCGACCTCAGAACTTTGTTCAGTTTGTCTCGGTGACGGATAATGGAAGGAAGGGCAGGCAACTGGTCGACTTCATTTAAATAAACAAATAAACAATAAGATAAACTCTCAGGAATAGATAAATAATAACAAAAAAATTGTAAAGTGGAGAAAGCGAGAGCGCGCGAATGCACTCAAGCAAACACAAACAGCACAGCACGATGCGCATTTTTTTTTAAATTGACAAAATAAATCAAAAATAAATCAAAAATAAAAATAAGTGGAAAAGGCGAGAGTGCGCGAGCACACAGGAGCAAAGACAAGCAGCGCAGCTTGATGCGTAGTAAAAAAAATAATAAATAGAAAACTGGTCGACCTCATTAGAAATAAAAACACAAAAGATTAGATAGACAAACAAACAAACACATAAATGTGGAGAGAAGGGCAGTGCGCGCAGGAGCAAAGGTAAACAGCAGACAGACCTGAATCCTTATCTTTACAAGGTCGACCTCAGAACTTTGTTCAGTTTGTCTCGGTGACGGATAATGGAAGGAAGGGCAGGCAACTGGTCGACTTCATTTAAATAAACAAATAAAAAATAAGATAAACTCTCAGGAATAGATAAATAATAACAAAAAAATTGTAAAGTGGAGAAAGCGAGAGCGCGCGAATGCACTCAAGCAAACAGAAACAGCACAGAACGATGCGTATTTTTTTTTAAATTTGACAAAATAAATCAAAAATAAAAATAAGTGGAAAAGGCGAGAGTGCGCGAGCACACAGGAGCAAAGACAAGCAGCGCAGCTTGATGCGTAGTAAAAAAAATAATAAATAGACAACTGGTCGACCTCATTAGAAATAAAAACCTAAAAGATTACACAGACAAACAAACAAACACATAAATGTGGATAGAAGGGCAGTGCACGCAGGAGCAAAGGTAAACAGCAGACAGACCTGAATCCTTATCTTTACAAGGTCGACCTCAGAACTTTGTTCAGTTTGTCTCGGTGACGGATAATGGAAGGAAGGGCAGGCAACTGGTCGACTTCATTTAAATAAACAAATAAAAAATAAGATAAACTCTCAAGAATAGATAAATCATAACAAAAAAATTGTAAAGTGGAGAAAGCGAGAGCGCGCGAATGCACTCAAGCAAACACAAACAGCACAGCACGATGCGTATTTTTTTTAAATTGACAAAATAAATCAAAAAAAAATCAAAAATAAAAATAAGTGGAAAAGGCGAGTGTGCGCGAGCATACAGGAGCAAGGACAAGCAGCCCAGCTTGATACGTAGTAAAAAAAATAATAAATAGACAACTGGTCGACCTCATTAGAAATAAAAACCCAAAAGATTAGATAGACAAACAAACAAACACATAAATGTGGAGAGAAGGGCAGTGCGCGCAGGAGCAAAGGTAAACAGCAGACAGACCTGAATCCTTATCTTTACAAGGTCGACCTCAGAACCTTGTTCAGTTTGTCTCGATGACGGATAATGGAAGGAAGGGCAGGCAACTGGTCGACTTCATTTAAATAAACACTAAAAAATAAGATAAACTCTCAGGAATAGATAAATAATAACAAAAACATTGTAAAGTGGAGAAAGCGAGAGCGCGCGAATGCACTGAAGCAAACACAAACAGCACAGCACGATGCGTTTTTTTTTAAAACTGACAAAATAAATCAAAAATAAATTAAAAATAAAAATAAGCGGAAAAGGCGAGAGTGCGCGAGCACACAGGAGCAAAGACAAGCAGCGCAGCTTGATGCGTAGTAAAAAAAATAATAAATACACAACTGGTCGACCTCATTAGAAATAAAAACCCAAAAGATGAGATAGACAAACAAACAAACACATAAATGTGGAGAGAAGGGCAGTGCGCGCAGGAGCAAAGGTAAACAGCAGACAGACCTGAATCCTTATCTTTACAAGGTCGACCTCAGAACTTTGTTCAGTTTGTCTCGGTGACGGATAATGGAAGGAAGGGCAGGCAACTGGTCGACTTCATTTAAATAAACAAATAAAAAATAAGATAAACTCTCAGGAATAGATAAATAATAACAAAAAAATTGTAAAGTGGAGAAAGCGAGAGCGCGCGAATGCATTCAAGGAAACACAAACAGCACAGCACGATGCGTATTTTTTTTTAAAATTGACAAAATGAATCAAAAATAAATCAAAAATAAAAATAAGTGGAAAAGGCGAGAGTGCGCGAGCACACAGGAGCAAAGACAAGCAGCGCAGCTTGATGCGTAGTAAAAAAAAATAAATAGACAACTGGTCGACCTCATTAGAAATAAAAACCCAAAAGATTAGATAGACAAACAAACAAACACATAAATGTGGAGAGAAGGGCAGTGTGCGCAGGAGCAAAGGTAAACAGCAGACAGACCTGATTCCTTATCTTTAAAAGGTCGACCTCAGAACTTTGTTCAGTTTGTCTCGGTGACGGATAATGGAAGGAAGGGCAGGCAACTGGTCGACTTCATTTAAATAAACAAATAAAAAATAAGATAAACTCTCAGGAATAGATAAATCATAACAAAAAAATTGTAAAGTGGAGAAAGCGAGAGCGCGCGAATGCACTCAAGCAAACACAAACAGCACAGCACGATGCGTATTTTTTTTTAAATTGACAAAATAAATCAAAAATAAATCAAAAATAAAAATAAGTGGAAAAGGCGAGAGTGCGCGAGCACACAGGAGCAAAGACAAGCAGCGCAGCTTGATGCGTAGTAAAAAAAATAATAAATAGACAACTGGTCGACCTCATTAGAAATAAAAACCCAAAAGAAGAGATAGACAAACAAACAAACACATAAATGTGGAGAGAAGGGCAGTGCGCGCAAGATCAAAGGTAAACAGCAGACAGACCTGATTCCTTATCTTTACAAGGTCGACCTCAGAACTTTGTTCAGTTTGTCTCGGTGACGGATAATGGAAGGAAGGGCAGGCAACTGGTCGACTTCATTTAAATAAACAAATAAAAAATAAGATAAACTCTCAGGAATAGATAAATAATAACAAAAAAATTGTAAAGTGGAGAAAGCGAGAGCGCGCGAATGCACTCAAGCAAACACAAACAGCACAGCACGATGCGCATTTTCTTTAAAATTGACAAAATAAATCAAAAATAAATCAAAAATAAAAATAAGTGGAAAAGGCGAGAGTGCGCGAGCACACAGGAGCAAAGACAAGCAGCGCAGCTTGATGCGTAGTAAAAAAAATAATACATAGACAACTGGTCGACCTCATTAGAAATAAAAACCCAAACGATTAGATAGACAAACAAACAAACACATAAATGTGGAGAGAAGGGCAGTGCGGGAAGGAGCAAAGGTAAACAGCAGACAGACCTGAATCCTTATCTTTACAAGGTCGACCTCAGAACTTTGTTCAGTTTGTCTCGGTGACGGATAATGGAAGGAAGGGCAGACAACTGGACGACTTCATTTAAATAAACAAATAAAAAATAAGATAAACACTCAAGAATATATAAATAATAACAAAAAAATTGTAAAGTGGAGAAAGCGAGAGCGCGCGAATGCACTCAAGCAAACACAAACAGCACAGCACGATGCGTATTTTTTTTAAATTGACAAAATAAATCAAAAATAAATCAAAAATAAAAATAAGTGGAAAAGGCGAGAGTGTGCGAGCACACAGGAGCAAAGACAAGCAGCGCAGCTTGAGGCGTAGTAAAAAAAATAATAAATAGACAACTTGTCGACCTCATTAGAAATAAAAACCCAAAAGATTAGATAGACAAACAAACAAACACATAAATGTGGAGAGAAGGGCAGTGTGCGCAGGAGCAAAGGTAAACAGCAGACAGACCTGATTCCTTATCTTTAAAAGGTCGACCCCAGAACTTTGTTCAGTTTGTCTCGGTGACGGATAATGGAAGGAAGGGCAGGCAACTGGTCGACTTCATTTAAATAAACAAATAAAAAATAAGATAAACTCTCAGGAATAGATAAATAATAACAAAAAAATTGTAAAGTGGAGAAAGCGAGAGCGCGCGAATGCACTCAAGCAAACACAAACAGCACAGCACGATGCGTATTTTTTTTTAAATTGACAAAATAAATCAAAAATAAATCAAAAATAAAAATAAGTGGAAAAGGCGAGAGTGCGCGAGCACACAGGAGCAAAGACAAGCAGCGCAGCTTGATGCGTAGTAAAAAAAATAATAAATAGACAACTGGTCGACCTCATTAGAAATAAAAACCCAAAAGATGAGATAGACAAACCAACAAACACATAAATGTGGAGAGAAGGGCAGTGCGCGCAAGATCAAAGGTAAACAGCAGACAGACCTGATTCCTTATCTTTACAAGGTCGACCTCAGAACTTTGTTCAGTTTGTCTCGGTGACGGATAATGGAAGGAAGGGCAGGCAACTGGTCGACTTCATTTAAATAAACAAATAAAAAATAAGATAAACTCTCAGGAATAGATAAATAATAACAAAAAAATTGTAAAGTGGAGAAAGCGAGAGCGCGCGAATGCACTCAAGCAAACACAAACAGCACAGCACGATGCGCATTTTTTTTAAAATTGACAAAATAAATCAAAAATAAATCAAAAATAAAAATAAGTGGAAAAGGCGAGAGTGCGTGAGCACACAGGAGCAAAGACAAGCAGCGCAGCTTGATGCGTAGTAAAAAAAATAATAAATAGACAACTGGTCGACCTCATTAGAAATAAAAACCCAAACGATTAGATAGACAAACAAACAAACACATAAATGTGGAGAGAAGGGCAGTGCGGGAAGGAGCAAAGGTAAACAGCAGACAGACCTGAATCCTTATCTTTACAAGGTCGACCTCAGAACTTTGTTCAGTTTGTCTCGGTGACGGATAATGGAAGGAAGGGCAGACAACTGGACGACTTCATTTAAATAAACAAATAAAAAATAAGATAAACACTCAAGAATATATAAATAATAACAAAAAAATTGTAAAGTGGAGAAAGCGAGAGCGCGCGAATGCACTCAAGCAAACACAAACAGCACAGCACGATGCGTATTTTTTTTAAATTGACAAAATAAATCAAAAATAAATCAAAAATAAAAATAAGTGGAAAAGGCGAGAGTGTGCGAGCACACAGGAGCAAAGACAAGCAGCGCAGCTTGATGCGTAGTAAAAAAAATAATAAATAGACAACTTGTCGACCTCATTAGAAATAAAAACCCAAAAGATTAGATAGACAAAGAAACAAACACATAAATGTGGAGAGAAGGGCAGTGCGCGCAGGAGCAAAGGTAAACAGCAGACAGACCTGAATCCTTATCTTTACAAGGTCGACCTCAGAACTTTGTTCAGTTTGTCTCGGTGACGGATAATGGAAGGAAGGGCAGACAACTGGACGACTTCATTTAAATAAACAAATAAAAAATAAGATAAACACTCAAGAATATATAAATAATAACAAAAAAATTGTAAAGTGGAGAAAGCGAGAGCGCGCGAATGCACTCAAGCAAACACAAACAGCACAGCACGATGCGTATTTTTTTTTTGTTTTTGGCCAGTCCTGGGCCTTGGACTCAGGGCCTGAGCACTGTCCCTGGCTTCTTCCCGCTCAAGGCTAGCACTCTGCCACTTGAGCCACAGCGCCGCTTCTGGCCGTTTTCTATATATGTGGTGCTGGGGAATCGAACCTAGGGCCTCGTGTATCCGAGGCAGGCACTCTTGCCACTAGGCTATATCCCCAGCCCCCGTATTTTTTTTTAAAATTGATAGAATAAATCAAAAATAAATCAAAAATAAAAATAAGTGGGAAAGGCGAGAGTGCGCGAGCACACAGGAGCAAAGACAAGCAGCGCAGCTTGATGCGTAGTAAAAAAAATAATAAATAGAAAACTGGTCGACCTCATTAGAAATAAAAACCCAAAAGATTAGATAGACAGACAAACAAACACCTAAATGTGGAGAGAAGGGCAGTGCGCGCAGGAGCAAAGGTAAACAGCAGACAGACCTGAATCCTTATCTTTACAAGGTCGACCTCAGAACTTTGTTCAGTTTGTCTCGGTGACGGATAATGGAAGGAAGGGCAGGCAAGTGGTCGACTTCATTTAAATAAACAAATAAAAAATAAGATAAACTCTCAGGAATAGATAAATAATAACAAAAAAATTGTAAAGTGGAGAAAGCGAGAGCGCGCGAATGCACTCAAGCAAACACAAACAGCACAGCACGATGCGTATTTTTTTTTAAAATTGACAAAATAAATCAAAAATAAATCAAAAATAAAAATAAGTGGAAAAGGCGAGAGTGCGCGAGCACACAGGAGCAAAGACAAGCAGCGCAGCTTGATGCGTAGTAAAAAAAATAATAAATAGACAACTGGTCGACCTCATTAGAAATAAAAACCCAAAAGATTAGATAGACAAACAAACAAACACATAAATGTGGAGAGAAGGGCAGTGCGCGCAGGAGCAAAGGTAAACAGCAGACAGACCTGAATCCTTATCTTTACAAGGTCGACCTCAGAACTTTGTTCAGTTTGTCTCGGTGACGGATAATGGAAGGAAGGGCAGGCAACTGGTCGACTTCATTTAAATAAACAAATAAAAAATAAGATAAACTCTCAGGAATAGATAAATAATAACAAAAAAATTGTAAAGTGGGGAAAGCGAGAGCGCGCGAATGCACTCAAGCAAACACAAACAGCACAGCACGATGCGTATTTCTTTAAAAATTGACAAAATAAATCAAAAATAAATCAAAAATAAAAATAAGTGGAAAAGGCGAGAGTGCGCGAGCACACAGGAGCAAAGACAAGCAGCGCAGCTTGATGCGTAGTAAAAAAAAATAATAAATAGACAACTGGTCGACCTCATTAGAAATAAAAACCCAAAAGATTAGATAGACAAACAAACAAACACATAAATGTGGAGAGAAGGGCAGTGCGCGCAGGAGCAAAGGTAAACAGCAGACAGACCTGAATCCTTATCTTTACAAGGTCGACCTCAGAACTTTGTTCAGTTTGTCTCGGTGACGGATAATGGAAGGAAGGGCAGGCAACTGGTCGACTTCATTTAAATAAACAAATAAAAAATAAGATAAACTCTCAGGAATAGATAAATAATAACAAAAAAATTGTAAAGTGGAGAAAGCGAGAGCGCGCGAATGCACTCAAGCAAACACAAACAGCACAGCACGATGCATATTTTTTTTATATGACAAAATAAATCAATCAAAAATAAAAATAAGTGGAAAAGGCGAGAGTGCGCGAGCACACAGGAGCAAAGATAAGCAGCGCAGCTTGATGCGTAGTAAAAAAAATAATAAATAGACAACTGGCCGACCTCATTAGAAATAAAAACCCAAAAGATTAGATAGACAAACAAACAAACACATAAATGTGGAGAAAAGGGCAGTGCGCGCAGGAGCAAAGGTAAACCGCAGACAGACCTGAATCCTTATCTTTACAAGGTCGACCTCAGAACTTTGTTCAGTTTGTCTCGGTGACGGATAATGGAAGGAAGGGCAGGCAACTGGTCGACTTCATTTAAATAAACAAAAAAAAATAAGATAAACTCTCAGGAATAGATAAATAATAACAAAAAAATTGTAAAGTGGAGAAAGCGAGAGCGCGCGAATGCACTCAAGCAAACACAAACAGCACAGCACGATGCGTATTTTTTTTTAAATGACAAAATAAATCAATCAAAAATAAAAATAAGTGGAAAAGGCGAGAGTGCGCGAGCACACAGGAGCAAAGACAAGCAGCGCAGCTTGATGCGTAGTAAAAAAATAATAAATAGACAACTGGTCGACCTCATTAGAAATAAAAACCCAAAAGATTAGATAGACAAACAAACACATAAATGTGGAGAGAAGGGCAGTGCGCGCAGGAGCAAAGGTAAACAGCAGACAGACCTGAATCCTTATCTTACAAGGTCGACCTCAGAACTTTGTTCAGTTTGTCTCGGTGACGGATAATGGAAGGAAGGGCAGGCAACTGGTCGACTTCATTTAAATAAACAAATAAAAAATAAGATAAACTCTCAGGAATAGATAAATAATAACAAAAAAATTGTAAAGTGGAGAAAGCGAGAGCGCGCGAATGCACTCAAGCAAACACAAACAGCACAGCACGATGAGTATTTTTTTTTTAAATTGACAAAATAAATCAAAAATAAATCAAAAATAAAAATAAGTGGATAAGGCGAGAGTGCGCGAGCACACCGGAGCAAAGACAAGCAGCGCAGCTTTATGCGTAGTAAAAAAAATAATAAATAGACAACTGGTCGACCTCATTAGAAATAAAAACCCAAAAGATTAGATAGACAAACAAACACATAAATGTGGAGAGAAGGGCAGTGCGCGCAGGAGCAAAGGTAAACAGCAGACAGACCTGAATCCATATCTTTACAAGGTCGACCTCAGAACTTTGTTCAGTTTGTCTCGGTGACGGATAATGGAAGGAAGGGCAGGCAACTGGTCGACTTCATTTAAATAAACAAATAAAAAATAAGATAAACTCTCAGGAATAGATAAATAATAACAAAAAAATTGTAAAGTGGAGAAAGCGAGAGCGCGCGAATGCACTCAAGCAAACACAAACAGCACAGCACGATGCGTATTTCTTTAAAAATTGACAAAATAAATCAAAAATAAATCAAAAATAAAAATAAGTGGAAAAGGCGAGAGTGCGCGAGCACACAGGAGCAAAGACAAGCAGCGCAGCTTGATGCGTAGTAAAAAAATAATAAATAGACAACTGGTCGACCTCATTAGAAATAAAAACCCAAAAGATTAGATAGACAAACAAACAAACACATAAATGTGGAGAGAAGGGCAGTGCGCGCAGGAGCAAAGGTAAACAGCAGACAGACCTGAATCCTTATCTTTACAAGGTCGACCTCAGAACTTTGTTCAGTTTGCCTCGGTGACGGATAATGGAAGGAAGGGCAGGCAACTGGTCGACTTCATTTAAATAAACAAATAAAAAATAAGATAAACTCTCAGGAATAGATAAATAATAACAAAAAAATTGTAAAGTGGAGAAAGCGAGAGCGCGCGAATGCACTCAAGCAAACACAAACAGCACAGCACGATGCGTATTTTTTTAAATGACAAAATAAATCAATCAAAAATAAAAATAAGTGGAAAAGGCGAGAGTGCGCGAGCACACAGGAGCAAAGACAAGCAGCGCAGCTTGATGCGTAGTAAAAAAAATAATAAATAGACAACTGGTCGACCTCATTAGAAATAAAAACCCAAAAGATTAGATAGACAAACAAACAAACACATAAATGTGGAGAGAAGGGCAGTGCGCGCAGGAGCAAAGGTAAACAGCAGACAGACCTGAATCCTTATCTTTACAAGGTCGACCTCAGAACTTTGTTCAGTTTGTCTCGGTGACGGATAATGGAAGGAAGGGCAGGCAACTGGTCGACTTCATTTAAATAAACAAATAAAAAATAAGATAAACTCTCAGGAATAGATAAATAATAACAAAAAAATTGTAAAGTGGAGAAAGCGAGAGCGCGCGAATGCACTCAAGCAAACACAAACAGCACAGCACGATGCGTTTTTTTTTTAAATGACAAAATAAATCAATCAAAAATAAAATAAGTGGAAAAGGCGAGAGTGCGCGAGCACACAGGAGCAAAGACAAGCAGCGCAGCTTGATGCGTAGTAAAAAAAATAATAAATAAACAACTGGTCGACCTCATTAGAAATAAAAACCCAAAAGATTAGATAGACAAACAAACAAACACATAAATGTGGAGAGAAGGGCACTGCGGGCAGGAGCAAAGGTAAACAGCAGACAGACCTGAATCCTTATCTTTACAAGGTCGACCTCAGAACTTTGTTCAGTTTGTCTCGGTGACGGATAATGGAAGGAAGGGCAGGCAACTGGTCGACTTCATTTAAATAAACAAATAAAAAATAAGATAAACTCTCAGGAATAGATAAATAATAACAAAAAAATTGTAAAGTGGAGAAAGCGAGAGCACGCAAATGCACTCAAGCAAACCCAAAGAGCACAGCACGATGCGTATTTTTTTTAAATTGACAAAATAAATCAAAAATAAATCAAAAATAAAAATAAGTGGAAAAGGCGAGAGTGCGCGAGCACACAGGAGCAAACACAAGCAGCGCAGCTTGATGCGTAGTAAAAAAAATAATAAATAGACAACTGGTCGACCTCATTAGAAATAAAAACCCAAAAGATTAGATAGACAAACAAACAAACACATAAATGTGGAGAGAAGGGCAGTGCGCGCAGGAGCAAAATTCAACAGCAGACAGACCTGAATCCTTATCTTTACAAGGTCGACCTCAGAACTTTGTTCACTTTGTCTCGGTGACGGATAACGGAAGGAAGGGCAGGCAACTGGTCGACTTCATTTAAATAAACAAATAAAAAATAAGATAAACTCTCAGGAATAGATAAATAATAACAAAAAAATTGTAAAGTGGAGAAAGCGAGAGCGCGCGAATGCACTCAAGCAAACACAAACAGCACAGCACGATGCGTATTTTTTTTTAAATTGACAAAATGAATCAAAAATAAATCAAAAATAAAAATAAGTGGAATAGGCGAGAGTGCGCGAGCACACAGGAACAAAGACAAGCAGCGCAGCTTGATGCATAGTAAAAAAAATAATAAATAGACAACTGGTCGACCTCATTAGAAATAAAAACTCAAAAGATTTGATAGACAAACAAACAAACACATAAATGTGGAGAGAAGGGCAGTGGGCGCAGGAGCAAAGGAAAACAGCAGACAGACCTGAATCCTTATCTTTACAAGGTCGACCTCAGAACTTTGTTCAGTTTGTCTCGGTGACGATAATGGAAGGAAGGCCAGGCAACTGGTCGACTTCATTTAAATAAACAAATAAAAAATAAGATAAACTCTCAGGAATAGATAAATAATAAAAAAAATTGTAAAGTGGAGAAAGCGAGAGCGCGCGAATGCACTCAAGCAAACACAAACACCACAGCACGATGCGTATTTTTTTTTAAATTGACAAAATAAATCAAAAATAAATCAAAAATAAAAATAAGTGGAAAAGGCGAGAGTGCGCGAGCACACAGGAGCAAAGACAAGCAGCGAAGCTTGATGCGTAGTAAAAAAAATAATAAATAGACAACTGGTCGACCTCATTAGAAATAATAACCCAAAAGATTAGATAGACAAACAAACAAACACATAAATGTGGAGAGAAGGGCAGTGCGCGCTGGAGCAAAGGTAAACAGCAGACAGATCTGAATCCTTATCTTTACAAGGTCGACCTCAGAACTTTGTTTACTTTGTCTCGGTGATGGATAATGGAAGGAAGGGCAGGCAACTGGTCGACTTCATTTAAATAAACAAATAAAAAATAAGATAAACTCTCAGGAATAGATAAATAATAACAAAAAAATTGTAAAGTGGAGAAAGCGAGAGCGCGCGAATGCACTCAAGCAAACACAAACAGCACAGCACGATGCGTATGTTCTTTAAAAATTGACAAAATAAATCAAAAATAAATCAAAAATAAAAATAAGTGGAAAAGGCGAGAGTGCGCGAGCACACAGGAGCAAAGACAAGCAGCGCAGCTTGATGCGTAGTAAAAAAAATAATAAATAGACAACTGGTCGACCTCATTAGAAATAAAAACCCAAAAGATTAGATAGACAAACAAACAAACACATAAATGTGGAGAGAAGGGCAGTGCGCGCAGGATCAAAGGTAAACAGGAGACAGACCTGAATCCTTATCTTTACAAGGTCGACCTCAGAACTTTGTTCAGTTTGTCTCGGTGACGGATAATGGAAGGAAGGGCAGGAAACTGGTCGACTTCATTTAAATAAACAAATAAAAAATAAGATAAACTCTCAGGAATAGATAAATAATACCAAAAAAATTGTAAAGTGGAGAAAGCGAGAGCGCGCGAATGCACTCAAGCAAACATTAACAGCACAGCACGATGCGTATTTTTTTTAAATTGACAAAATAAATCAAAAATAAATCAAAAATAAAAATAAGTGGAAAAGGCGAGAGTGCGCGAGCACACAGGAGCAAAGACAAGCAGCGCAGCTTGATGCGTAGTAAAAAAAATAATAAATAGACAACTGGTCGACCTCATTAGAAATAAAAACCCAAAAGATTAGATAGACAAACAAACAAACACATAAATATGGAGAGAAGGGCAGTGCGCGCAGGAGCAAAGGTAAACAGCAGACAGACCTCAATCCTTATTTTTACAAGGTCGACCTCAGAACTTTGGTCAGTTTGTCTCGGTGACGGATAATGGAAGGAAGGGCAGGCAACTGGTCGACTTCATTTAAATAGACAAATAAAAAATAAGATAAACTCTCAGGAATAGATAAATAATAACAAAAAAATTGTAAAGTGGAGAAAGCGAGAGCGCGCGAATGCACTCAAGCAAACACAAACAGCACAGCACGATGCGTATTTTTTTTTTAGAAATTGACAAAATAAATCAAAAATAAATCAAAAATAAAAATAAGTGGAAAAGGCGAGAGTGCGAGAGCACACAGGAGCAAAGACAAGCAGCGCAGCTTGATGCGTAGTAAAAAAAAAAATAATTAGACCACTGGTCGACCTCATTAGAAATAAAAACCCAAAAGATTAGATAGACAAATAAACAAACACATAAATGTGGAGAGAAGGGCAGTGCGCGCAGGAGCAAAGGTAAACAGCAGACAGACCTGAATCCTTATCTTTACAAGGTCGACCTCAGAACTTTGTTCAGTTTGTCTCGGTGACGGATAATGGAAGGAAGGGCAGGCAACTGGTCGACTTCATTTAAATAAACAAATAAAAAATAAGATAAACTCTCAGGAATAGATAAATAATAACAAAGAAATTGTAAAGTGGAGAAAGCGAGAGCGCGCGAATGCACTCAAGCAAACACAAACACCACAGCACAATGCGTATTTTTTTTTAAATTGACAAAATAAATCAAAAATAAATCAAAAATAAAAATATGTGGAAAAGGCGAGAGTGCGCGAGCACACAGGAGCAAAGACAAGCAGCGCAGCTTGATGCGTAGTAAAAAAAATAAGAAATAGACAACTGGTCGACCTCATTAGAAATAAAAACCCAAAAGATTAGATAGACAAACAAACAAACACATAAATGTGGAGAGAAGGGCACTGCGCGCAGGAGCAAAGGTATACAGCAGACAGACCTGAATCCTTATCTTTACAAGGTCGACCTGAGAACTTTGTTCACTTTGTCTCGGTGACGGATAACGGAAGGAAGGGCAGGCAACTGGTCGACTTCATTTAAATAAACAAATAAAAAATAAGATAAACTCTCAGGAATAGATAAATAATAACAAAAAAATTGTAAAGTGGAGAAAGCGAGAGCGCGCGAATGCACTCAAGCAAACACAAACAGCACAGCACGATGCGTATTTTTTTTTAAATTGACAAAATAAATCAAAAATAAATCAAAAATAAAAATAAGTGGAAAAGGCGAGAGTGCGCGAGCACACAGGAGCAAAGACAAGCAGCGCAGCTTGATGCGTAGTAAAAAAAATAATAAATAGACAACTGGTCGACCTCATTAGAAATAAAAACCCAAAAGATTAGATAGACAAACAAACAAACACATAAATGTGGAGAGAAGGGCAGTGCGCGCAGGAGCAAAGGTAAACAGCAGACAGACCTGAATCCTTATCTTTACAAGGTCGACCTCAGAACTTTGTTCAGTTTGTCTCGGTGACGGATAATGGAAGGAAGGGCAGGAAACTGGTCGACTTCATTTAAATAAACAAATAAAAAATAAGATAAACTCTCAGGAATAGATAAATAATAACAAAAACATTGTAAAGTAGAGAAAGCGAGAGCTCGCGAATGCACTCAAGCAAACACAAACAGCACAGCACGATGCGTATTTTTTTTTAAATTGACAAAATTAATCAAAAATAAATCAAAAATAAAAATAAGTGGAAAAGGCGAGAGTGCGCGAGCACACAGGAGCAAAGACAAGCAGCGCAGCTTGATGCGTAGTAAAAAAAATAAGAAATAGACAACTGGTCGACCTCATTAGAAATAAAAACCCAAAAGATTAGATAGACAAACAAACACATAAATGTGGAGAGAAGGGCAGTGCGCGCAGGAGCAAAGGTAAACAGCAGACAGACCTGAATCCTTACGTTTACAAGGTCGACCTCAGAACTTTGTTCAGTTTGTCTCGGTGGCGGATAATGGAAGGAAGGGCAGGCAACTGGTCGACTTCATTTAAATGAACAAATAAAAAATAAGATAAACTCTCAGGAATAGATAAATAATAACAAAAAAATTGTAAAGTGGAGAAAGCGAGAGCGCGCGAATGCACTCAAGCAAACACAAACAGCACAGCACGATGCGTATTTTTTTTTATAATTGACAAAATAAATCAAAAATAAAAATAAGTGGAAAAGGCGAGAGTGCGCGAGCACACAGGAGCAAAGACAAGCAGCGCAGCTTGATGCGTAGTAAAAAAAATAATAAATAGACAACTGGTCGACCTCATTAGAAATAAAAACCCAAAAGATTAGATAGACAAACAAACAAACACATGAATGTGGAGAGAAGGGCAGTGCGCGCAGGAGCAAAGGTAAACAGCAGACAGACCTGAATCCTTATCTTTACAAGGTCGACCTCAGAACTTTGTTCAGTTTGTCTCGGTGACGGATAATGGAAGGAAGGGCAGGCAACTGGTCGACTTCATTTAAATAAACAAATAAAAAATAAGATAAACTCTCAGGAATAGATAAATAATAACAAAAAAATTGTAAATTGGAGAAAGCGAGAGCGCGCGAATGCACTCAAGCAAACACAAACAGCACAGCACGATGCATATTTTTTTTTAAATTGACAAAATAAATCAAAAATAAATCATGATAGCTCACGCCTGTCATCCTAGTACTTGGGAGGTGAGATCTGAGGATCACAGTTCAAAGCCAGCCCAGGAAGGAAAGTCCATGAGACTCTTATCTCCAATAAACTACTCAGACAAAGCCAGAAGTGGCGCTGTAGCTCAAGTGGTAGTGTTAGCCTTGAGCACAGAGAGGCTCAGGGACAGAGCCCAGGCCCGGACAAAAAACAACAACAACAACAAAACTAAAACTAAAAAAAAATGAGTGTGTCTTATATCTTTTGTGGAATAACATTAAATTTATTTTATTTTTTCTAATTTTTTATTATTATTATGAAGGTGATATTCAGAGGGGTTACAGTTAATAAGTCAGGTAAAGAGTACATTTCTTTTTGGACAATGTCACTCCTTCCCTCACTCTCTCCCAGCATTAAATTTTAAATAGTGATAATTAAGGCCTGAGAATATAGGCCAGTGGTATAGGGCTTGCTTAGCATGTCTGGGTTTGATCCCCAGCACTGCTGAGTGAGTAAATGAATGAATGAATAAATGAAAGGATAATAACTAGAAAATTGTGCAGGCCATGTTTGTTAATCAGCTTTTGTTACTGTATCAAGTGTGTGAGATAAATTAGAAAAGGAAAGGCTTATTTGGGCTCAAAGATTTCAGTCCATGTGTGGTTGGTCCAGTTGCTTTGTGACTGAGGTGGCACTCTGAGGAATAAGTGGTAGAGAGAGAGATGGGGGGTGGGGGAATGGGGCCAACATCCCAATATCCCCTTCAACAGCATGCTCCCTATGATCTAACTTACTTCTAGGAGGCTTTACTGATTGAAAGTTCCACCATCTCCCAATAGGACCATGGAAGAGGACCAAACCTTCAACACATGGGCCTTTGGGAGCATGCAAGATCTTTTGCCAAAAGAAACCAAAAGGCAATTGATATTTGCCAGCTTTCAAATGAGTAAGCATATTGTTAGTTCTATTTATAGAAAAAGAGTGAAGCTCTAATCAGTCAAGGGATTGAGCTAAGATCATCCAACTAGCTGGCAGAACAAGAACAAAAAGTAAATTCAAACTTTTGCCCTGCCGGTAGGGAGGGAGGTTTGAGGAAATGGTTGACAGCTCACTTTCTTACACAACCTGCATTCTGACTGGTGGTTGTCAACAAGAAGGGAGAGATTTAAACACAAACATTGATTATCTCTGGTTTGATAAGCTCAGAAATAAAGAAGCTCCTATAGGATAGAAATATAGTTCATTTGCTCTGTAACATCTTTTCTCTGAATGATTTAATATCTTTAGTTCTTGGGCTACAAATAAGTTATGCCTGCAGTCACAAGAAAATTTCACGCATGTTTTATAAAATTAAAGTATCCTGCTTCACTGCTCAGTGTACATTTGTGCATGATCTGTCACCAAGTATATCTTGCTGGGACCTCTGGAGCCCTTCA
>NW_025960127.1:0-45772 GCF_023159225.1 Perognathus longimembris pacificus | reverse complement strand
GTTTTTATTTCTAATGAGGTCGACCAGTTGTCTATTTATTATTTTTTTTTACTACACATCAAGCTGCGCTGCTTATCTTTGCTCCTGTGTGCTCGCGCACTCTCGCCTTTTCCACTTATTTTTATTTTTGATTTATTTTTGATTTATTTTGTCAATTTTAAAAAAAAAATACGCATCGTGCTGTGCTGTTTGTGTGTGCATGAGTGCATTCGCGCGCTCTCGCTTTCTCCACTTTACAATGTTTTTGTTATTATTTATCTATTCCTGAGAGTTTATCTTATTTTTTATTTGTTTATTTAAATGAAGTCGACCAGTTGCCTGCCCTTCCTTCCATTATCCGTCACCGAGACAAACTGAACAAAGTTCTGAGGTCGACCTTGTAAAGATAAGGATTCAGGTCTGTCTGCTGTTTACCTTTGCTCCTGCGCGCACTGCCCTTCTCTCCACATTTATGTGTTTGTTTGTTTGTCTATCTAATCTTTTGGGTTTTTATTTCTAATGAGGTCGACCAGTTGTCTATTTATTATTTTTTTACTACGCATCAAGCTGCGCTGCTTGCCTTTGCTGCTGTGTGCTCGCGCACTCTCGCCTTTTCCACTTATTTTTTTTTGATTTATTTTTGATTTATTTTGTCAATTTAAAAAAAAATACGCATCGTGCTGTGCTGTTTGTGTTTGCTTGAGTGCATTCGCGCGCTCTCGCTTTCTCCACTTTACAATTTTTTTGTTATTATTTATCTATTCCTGAGAGTTTATCTTATTTTTTATTTGTTTATTTAAATGAAGTCGACCAGTTGCCTGCCCTTCCTTCCATTATCCGTCACCGAGACAAACTGAACAAAGTTTTGAGGTCGACCTTGTAAAGATAAGGTTTCAGGTCTGTCTGCTCTTTACCTTTGCTCCTGCGCGCACTGCCCTTCTCTCCACATTTATGTGTTTGTTTGTTTGTCTATCTAATCTTTTGGGTTTTTATTTCTAATGAGGTCGACCAGTTGTCTATTTATTATTTTTTTTACTACGCATCAAGCTGCGCTGCTTGTCTTTGCTGCTGTGTGCTCGCGCACTCTCGCCTTTTCCACTTATTTTTTTTGATTTATTTTTGATTTATTTTGTCAATTTAAAAAAAAATACGCATCGTGCTGTGCTGTATGTGTTTGCTTGAGTGCATTCGCGCGCTCTCGCTTTCTCCACTTTACAATTTTTTTGTTATTATTTATCTATTCCTGAGAGTTTATCTTATTTTTTATTTGTTTATTTAAATGAAGTCGACCAGTTGCCTGCCCTTCCTTCCATTATCCATCACCGAGACAAACTGAACAAAGTTCTCAGGTCGACCTTGTAAAGATAAGGATTCAGGTCTGTCTGCTGCTAACCTTTGCTCCTGCGCCCACTGCCCTTCTCTCCACATTTATGTGTTTGTTTGTTTGTCTATCTAATCTTTTGGTTTTTTATTTCTAATGAGGTCGACCAGTTGTCTATTTATTATTTTTTTTACTACGCATCAAGCTGCGCTGCTAGTCTTTGCTGCTGTGTGCTCGCGCACTCTCGCCTTTTCCACTTATTTTTTTTTATTTATTTTTGATTTATTTTGTCAATTTAAAAAAAAATACGCATCGTGCTGTGCTGTTTGTGTTTGCTTGAGTGCATTCGCGCGCTCTCGCTTTCTCCACTTTACAATTTTTTTGTTATTATTTATCAATTCCTGAGAGTTTATCTTATTTTTTATTTGTTTATTTAAATGAAGTCGACCAGTTGCCTGCCCTTCCTTCCATTATCCGTCACCGAGACAAACTGAACAAAGTTCTGAGGTCGACCTTGTAAAGATAAGGATTCAGGTCTGTCTGCTGTTTACCTTTGCTCCTGCGCGCACTACCCTTCTCTCCACATTCATGTGTTTGTTTGTTTGTCTATCTAATCTTTTGGGTTTTTATTTCTAATTTAGGTCGACCAGTTGTCTATTTATTATTTTTTTTACTACGCATGAAGCTGCGCTGCTTGTCTTTGCTCCTGTCTGCTCGCGCACTCTCGCCTTTTCCACTTATTTTTATTTTTGATTTATTTTTGATTTATTTTGTCAATTTAAAAAAAAAATACGCATCGTGCTGTGCTGTTTGTGTGTGCATGAGTGCATTCGCGCGCTCTCGCTTTCTCCACTTTACAATGTTTTTGTTATTATTTATCTATTCCTGAGAGTTTATCTTATTTTTTATTTGTTTATTTAAATGAAGTCGACCAGTTGCCTGCCCTTCCTTCCATTATCCGTCACCGAGACAAACTGAACAAAGTTCTGAGGTCGACCTTGTAAAGATAAGGATTCAGGTCTGTCTGCTGTTTACCTTTGCTCCTGCGCGCACTGCCCTTCTCTCCACATTTATGTGTTTGTTTGTTTGTCTATCTAATCTTTTGGGTTTTTATTTGTAATGAGGTCGACCAGTTGTCTATTTATTATTTTTTTTTACTACACATCAAGCTGCGCTGCTTATCTTTGCTCCTGTGTGCTCGCGCACTCTCGCCTTTTCCACTTATTTTTATTTTTGATTTATTTTTGATTTATTTTGTCAATTTAAAAAAAATACGCATCGTGCTGTGCTGTTTGTGTTTGCTTGAGTGCATTCGCGCGCTCTCGCTTTCTCCACTTTACAATTTTTTTGTTATTATTTATCTATTCCCTGAGAGATTATCTTATTTTTTATTTGTTTATTTAAATGAAGTCGACCAGTTGCCTGCCCTTCCTTCCATTATCCGTCACCGAGACAAACTGAACAAAGTTCTGAGTTCGACCTTGTAAAGATAAGGATTCAGGTCTGTCTGCTGTTTACCTTTGCTCCTGCGCGCACTGCCCTTCTCTCCACATTTATGTGTTTGTTTGTTTGTCTATCTAATCTTTTGGGTATTTATTTCTAATGAGGTCGACCAGTTGTCTATTTATTATTTTTTTTACTACGCATCAAGCTGGGCTGCTTGACTTTGCTCCTGTGTGCTCGCGCACTCTCGCCTTTTCCACTTATTTTTATTTTTGATTTATTTTTGATTTATTTTGTCAATTTTTTAAAAAAATAGGCATCGTGCTGTGCTGTTTTTGTTTGCTTGAGTGCATTCGCGCGCTCTCGCTTTCTCCACTTTACAATTTTTTTGTTATTATTTATCTATTCCTGAGAGTTTATCGTATTTTTATTTGATTATTTAAATGAAGTCGACCAGTTGCCTGCCCTTCCTTCCATTATCCGTCACCGAGACAAACTGAACAAATTTCTGAGGTCGACCTTGTAAGATAAGGATTCAGGTCTATCTGCTGTTTACCTTTGCTCCTGCGCGCACCGCCCTTCTCCCCACATTTATGTGTTTGTTTGTTTGTCTATCTAATCTTTTGTGTTTTTATTTCTAATGAGGTCGACCAGTTGTCTATTTATTATTTTTTTTACTACGCATCAAGCTGCGCTGCTTGTCTTTGCTCCTGTGTGCTCGGGCACTCTCGTCTTTTCCACTTATTTTTATTTTTGATTTATTTTTGATTTATGTTGTCAATTTAAAAAAAAAAAACGCATCGTGCTGTGCTGTTTGTGTTTGCTTGAGTGCATTCGCGCGCTCTCGCTTTCTCCACTTTACAATTTTTTTGTTATTATTTATCTATTCCTGAGAGTTTATCTTATTTTTTATTTGTTTATTTAAATGAGGTCGACCAGTTGCCTGCCCTTCCTTCCATTATCCCTCACCGAGACAAACTGAACAAATTTCTGAGGTCGACCTTGTAAAGATAAGGATTCAGGTCTGTCTGCTGTTTACCTTTGCTCCTGCGCGCACTGCCCTTCTCTCCACATTTATGTGTTTGTTTGTTTGTCTATCTAATCTTTTGGGTTTTTATTTCTAATGAGGTCGACCAGTTGTCTATTTATTATTTTTTTTACTACGCATCAAGCTGCGCTGCTTGTCTTTGCTCCTGTGTGCTCGCGCACTCTCGCCTTTTCCACTTATTTTTATTTTTGATTTATTTTTTATTTATTTTGTCAATTTAAAAAAAAAATACGCATCGTGCTGTGCTGTTTGTGTGTGCATGAGTGCATTCGCGCGCTCTCGCTTTCTCCACTTTACAATGTTTTTGTTATTATTTATCTATTCCTGAGAGTTTATCTTATTTTTTATTTGTTTATTTAAATGAAGTCGACCAGTTGCCTGCCCTTCCTTCCATTATCCGTCACCGAGACAAACTGAACAAAGTTCTGAGGTCGACCTTGTAAAGATAAGGATTCAGGTCTGTCTGCTGTTTACCTTTGCTCCTGCGCGCACTGCCCTTCTCTCCACATTTATGTGTTTGTTTGTTTGTCTATCTAATCTTTTGGGTTTTTATTTCTAATGAGGTCGACCAGTTGTCTATTTATTATTTTTTTTTACTACACATCAAGCTGCGCTGCTTATCTTTGCTCCTGTGTGCTCGCGCACTCTCGCCTTTTCCACTTATTTTTATTTTTGATTTATTTTTGATTTATTTTGTCAATTTTAAAAAAAAAATACGCATCGTGCTGTGCTGTTTGTGTGTGCATGAGTGCATTCGCGCGCTCTCGCTTTCTCCACTTTACAATGTTTTTGTTATTATTTATCTATTCCTGAGAGTTTATCTTATTTTTTATTTGTTTATTTAAATGAAGTCGACCAGTTGCCTGCCCTTCCTTCCATTATCCGTCACCGAGACAAACTGAACAAAGTTCTGAGGTCGACCTTGTAAAGATAAGGATTCAGGTCTGTCTGCTGTTTACCTTTGCTCCTGCGCGCACTGCCCTTCTCTCCACATTTATGTGTTTGTTTGTTTGTCTATCTAATCTTTTGGGTTTTTATTTCTAATGAGGTCGACCAGTTGTCTATTTATTATTTTTTTTACTACGCATCAAGCTGCGCTGCTTGCCTTTGCTGCTGTGTGCTCGCGCACTCTCGCCTTTTCCACTTATTTTTTTTGATTTATTTTTGATTTATTTTGTCAATTTAAAAAAAAATACGCATCGTGCTGTGCTGTTTGTGTTTGATTGAGTGCATTCGCGCGCTCTCGCTTTCTCCACTTTACAATTTTTTTGTTATTATTTATCTATTCCTGAGAGTTTATCTTATTTTTTATTTGTTTATTTAAATGAAGTCGACCAGTTGCCTGCCCTTCCTTCCATTATCCGTCACCGAGACAAACTGAACAAAGTTTTGAGGTCGACCTTGTAAAGATAAGGTTTCAGGTCTGTCTGCTCTTTACCTTTGCTCCTGCGCGCACTGCCCTTCTCTCCACATTTATGTGTTTGTTTGTTTGTCTATCTAATCTTTTGGGTTTTTATTTCTAATGAGGTCGACCAGTTGTCTATTTATTATTTTTTTTACTACGCATCAAGCTGCGCTGCTTGTCTTTGCTGCTGTGTGCTCGCGCACTCTCGCCTTTTCCACTTATTTTTTTTGATTTATTTTTGATTTATTTTGTCAATTTAAAAAAAATACGCATCGTGCTGTGCTGTATGTGTTTGCTTGAGTGCATTCGCGCGCTCTCGCTTTCTCCACTTTACAATTTTTTTGTTATTATTTATCTATTCCTGAGAGTTTATCTTATTTTTTATTTGTTAATTTAAATGAAGTCGACCAGTTGCCTGCCCTTCCTTCCATTATCCATCACCGAGACAAACTGAACAAAGTTCTGAGGTCGACCTTGTAAAGATAAGGATTCAGGTCTGTCTGCTGCTAACCTTTGCTCCTGCGCCCACTGCCCTTCTCTCCACATTTATGTGTTTGTTTGTTTGTCTATCTAATCTTTTGGTTTTTTATTTCTAATGAGGTCGACCAGTTGTCTATTTATTATTTTTTTTACTACGCATCAAGCTGCGCTGCTTGTCTTTGCTGCTGTGTGCTCGCGCACTCTCGCCTTTTCCACTTATTTTTTTTTTTATTTATTTTTGATTTATTTTGTCAATTTAAAAAAAATACGCATCGTGCTGTGCTGTTTGTGTTTGCTTGAGTGCATTCGCGCGCTCTCGCTTTCTCCACTTTACAATTTTTTTGTATTATTTATCAATTCCTGAGAGTTTATCTTATTTTTTATTTGTTTATTTAAATGAAGTCGACCAGTTGCCTGCCCTTCCTTCCATTATCCGTCACCGAGACAAACTGAACAAAGTTCTGAGGTCGACCTTGTAAAGATAAGGATTCAGGTCTGTCTGCTGTTTACCTTTGCTCCTGCGCGCACTACCCTTCTCTCCACATTCATGTGTTTGTTTGTTTGTCTATCTAATCTTTTGGGTTTTTATTTCTAATTTAGGTCGACCAGTTGTCTATTTATTATTTTTTTTACTACGCATGAAGCTGCGCTGCTTGTCTTTGCTCCTGTCTGCTCGCGCACTCTCGCCTTTTCCACTTATTTTTATTTTTGATTTATTTTTGATTTATTTTGTCAATTTAAAAAAAAAAAATACGCATCGTGCTGTGCTGTTTGTGTGTGCATGAGTGCATTCGCGCGCTCTCGCTTTCTCCACTTTACAATGTTTTTGTTATTATTTATCTATTCCTGAGAGTTTATCTTATTTTTTATTTGTTTATTTAAATGAAGTCGACCAGTTGCCTGCCCTTCCTTCCATTATCCGTCACCGAGACAAACTGAACAAAGTTCTGAGGTCGACCTTGTAAAGATAAGGATTCAGGTCTGTCTGCTGTTTACCTTTGCTCCTGCGCGCACTGCCCTTCTCTCCACATTTATGTGTTTGTTTGTTTGTCTATCTAATCTTTTGGGTTTTTATTTGTAATGAGGTCGACCAGTTGTCTATTTATTATTTTTTTTTACTACACATCAAGCTGCGCTGCTTATCTTTGCTCCTGTGTGCTCGCGCACTCTCGCCTTTTCCACTTATTTTTATTTTTGATTTATTTTTGATTTATTTTGTCAATTTAAAAAAAATACGCATCGTGCTGTGCTGTTTGTGTTTGCTTGAGTGCATTCGCGCGCTCTCGCTTTCTCCACTTTACAATTTTTTTGTTATTATTTATCTATTCCTGAGAGATTATCTTATTTTTTATTTGTTTATTTAAATGATGTCGACCAGTTGCCTGCCCTTCCTTCCATTATCCGTCACCGAGACAAACTGAACAAAGTTTTGAGGTCGACCTTGTAAAGATAAGGTTTCAGGTCTGTCTGCTCTTTACCTTTGCTCCTGCGCGCACTGCCCTTCTCTCCACATTTATGTGTTTGTTTGTTTGTCTATCTAATCTTTTGGTTTTTTATTTCTAATGAGGTCGACCAGTTGTCTATTTATTATTTTTTTTACTACGCATCAAGCTGCGCTGCTTGTCTTTGCTCCTGTGTGCTCGCGCACTCTCGCCTTTTCCACTTATTTTTATTTTTGATTTATTTTGTCAATTTAAAAATAAAAATACGCATCGTGCTGTGCTGTTTGTGTTTGCTTGAGTGCATTCGCGCGCTCTCGCTTTCTCTACTTTACAATTTTTTTGTTATTATTTATCTATTCCTGAGAGTTTATCTTATTTTTTATTTGTTTATTTAAATGAAGTCGACCAGTTGCCTGCCCTTCCTTCCATTATCCGTCACCGAGACAAACTGAACAAAGTTTTGAGGTCGACCTTGTAAAGATAAGGTTTCAGGTCTGTCTGCTCTTTACCTTTGCTCCTGCGCGCATTGCCCTTCTCTCCACATTTATGTGTTTGTTTGTTTGTCTATCTAATCTTTTGGGTGTTTATTTCTAATGAGGTCGACCAGTTGTCTATTTATTATTTTTTTTACTACGCATCAAGCTGCGCTGCTTGTCTTTGCTGCTGTGTGCTCGCGCACTCTCGCCTTTTCCACTTATTTTTTTTTATTTATTTTTGATTTATTTTGTCAATTTAAAAAAAATACGCATCGTGCTGTGCTGTTTGTGTTTGCTTGAGTGCATTCGCGCGCTCTCGCTTTCTCCACTTTACAATTTTTTTGTTATTATTTATCTATTCCTGAGAGTTTATCTTATTTTTTATTTGTTTATTTAAATGAAGTCGACCAGTTGCCTGCCCTTCCTTCCATTATCCGTCACCGAGACAAACTGAACAAAGTTCTGAGGTCGACCTTGTAAAGATAAGGATTCAGGTCTGTCTGCTGCTAACCTTTGCTCCTGTGCCCACTGTCCTTCTCTCCACATTTATGTGTTTGTTTGTTTGTCTATCTAATCTTTTGGGTTTTTATTTCTAATGAGGTCGACCAGTTGTCTATTTATTATTTTTTTTACTACGCATCAAGCTGCGCTGCTTGTCTTTGCTGCTGTGTGCTCGCGCACTCTCGCCTTTTCCACTTATTTTTTTTTGATTTATTTTTGATTCATTTTGTCAATTAAAAAAAAAATACGCATCGTGCTGTGCTGTTTGTGTTTGCTTGAGTGCATTCGCGCGCTCTCGCTTTCTCCACTTTACAATTTTTTGTTATTATTTATCTATTCCTGAGAGTTTATCTTATTTTTTATTTGTTTATTTAAATGAAGTCGACCAGTTGCCTGCCCTTCCTTCCATTATACGTCACCGAGACAAACTGAACAAAGTTCTGAGGTCGACCTTGTAAAGATAAGGATTCAGGTCTGTCTGCTGTTTACCTTTGCTCCTGCGCGCACTGCCCTTCTCTCCACATTTATGTGTTTGTTTGTTTGTCTATCTAATCTTTTGGGTTTTTATTTCTAATTTAGGTCGACCAGTTGTCTATTTATTATTTTTTTTACTATGCATCAAGCTGCGCTGCTTGTCTTTGCTCCTGTGTGCTCGCGCACTGTCGCCTTTTCCACTTATTTTTATTTTTGATTTATTTTTGTTTTATTTTGTCAATTTTAAAAAAAAATACGCATCGTGCTGTGCTGTTTGTGTGTGCATGAGTGCATTCGCGCGCTCTCGCTTTCTCCACTTTACAATGTTTTTGTTATTATTTATCTATTCCTGAGAGTTTATCTTATTTTTTATTTGTTTATTTAAATGATGTCGACCAGTTGCCTGCCCTTCCTTCCATTATCTGTCACCGAGACAAACTGAACAAAGTTCTGAGGTCGACCTTGTAAAGATAAGGATTCAGGTCTGTCTGCTGTTTACCTTTGCTCCTGCGCGCACTGCCCTTCTCTCCACATTTAAAGTGTTTGTTTGTTTGTCTATCTAATCTTTTGGGTTTTTATTTCTAATGAGGTCGACCAGTTGTCTATTTATTATTTTTTTTTACTACACATCAAGCTGCGCTGCTTATCTTTGCTCCTGTGTGCTCGCGCACTCTCGCCTTTTCCACTTATTTTTATTTTTGATTTATTTTTGATTTATTTTGTCAATTTAAAAAAATACGCATCGTGCTGTGCTGTTTGTGTTTGCTTGAGTGCATTCGCGCGCTCTCGCTTTCTCCACTTTACAATGTTTTTGTTATTATTTATCTATTCCTGAGAGTTTATCTTATTTTTTATTTGTTTATTTAAATGAAGTCGACCAGTTGCCTGCCCTTCCTTCCATTATCCCTCACCGAGACAAACTGAACAAAGTTCTGAGGTCGACCTTGTAAAGATAAGGATTCAGGTCTGTCTGCTGTTTACCTTTGCTCCTGCGCGCACTGCCCTTCTCTCCACATTTATGTGTTTGTTTGTTTGTCTATCTAATCTTTTGGGTTTTTATTTCTAATGAGGTCGACCAGTTGTCTATTTATTATTTTTTTTTACTACACATCAAGCTGCGCTGCTTATCTTTCCTCCTGTGTGCTCGCGCACTCTCGCCTTTTCCACTTATTTTTATTTTTGATTTATTTTTGATTTATTTTGTCAATTTAAAAAAAATACGCATCGTGCTGTGCTGTTTGTGTTTGCTTGAGTGCATTCGCGCGCTCTCGCTTTCTCCACTTTACAATTTTTTTGTTATTATTTATCTATTCCTGAGAGTTTATCTTATTTTTTATTTGTTTATTTAAATGATGTCGACCAGTTGCCTGCCCTTCCTTCCATTATCCGTCACCGAGACAAACTGAACAAAGTTCTGAGGTCGACCTTGTAAAGATAAGGATTCAGGTCTGTCTGCTGTTTACCTTTGCTCGTGCGCGCACTGCCCTTCTCTCCACATTTATGTGTTTGTTTGTTTGTCTATCTAATCTTTTGGGTTTTTATTTCTAATGAGGTCGACCAGTTGTCTATTTATTATTTTTTTTACTACGCATCAAGCTGCGCTGCTTGTCTTTGCTCCTGTGTGCTCGCGCACTCTCGCCTTTTCCACTTATTTTTATTTTTGATTTATTTTTGATTTATTTTGTCAATTTTAAAAAAAATACGCATCGTGCTGTGCTGTTTGTGTGTGCATGAGTGCATTCGCGCGCTCTCGCTTTCTCCACTTTACAATGTTTTTGTTATTATTTATCTATTCCTGAGAGTTTATCTTATTTTTTATTTGTTTATTTAAATGAAGTCGACCAGTTGCCTGCCCTTCCTTCCATTATCCGTCACCGAGACAAACTGAACAAAGTTCTGAGGTCGACCTTGTAAAGATAAGGATTCAGGTCTGTCTGCTGTTTACCTATGCTCCTGCCCGCACTGCCCTTCTCTCCACCTGTATGTGTTTGTTTGTTTGTCTATCTAATCTTTTGGGTTTTTATTTCTAATGAGGTCGACCAGTTGTCTATTTATTATTTTTTTTACTACGCATCAAGCTGCGCTGCTTGCCTTTGCTGCTGTGTGCTGGCGCACTCTCGCCTTTTCCACTTATTTTTTTTTTGATTTATTTTTGATTTATTTTGTCAATTTAAAAAAAAAATACGCATCGTGTTGTTCTGTTTGTGTTTGCTTGAGTGCATTCGCGCGCTCTCGCTTTCTCCACTTTACAATTTTTTGTTATTATTTATCTATTCCTGAGAGTTTATCTTATTTTTTATTTGTTTATTTAAATGAAGTCGACCAGTTGCCTGCCCTTCCTTCCATTATCCTTCACCGAGACAAACTGAACAAAGTTCTGAGGTCGACCTTGTAAAGATAAGGATTCAGGTCTGTCTGCTGTTTACCTTTGCTCCTGCGCGCACTGCCCTTCTCTCCACATTTATGTGTTTGTTTGTTTGTCTATCTAATCTTTTGGGTTTTTATTTCTAATTTAGGTCGACCAGTTGTCTATTTATTATTTTTTTTACTACGCATCAAGCTGCGCTGCTTGTCTTTGCTCCTGTGTGCTCGCGCACTCTCGCCTTTTCCACTTATTTTTATTTTTGATTTATTTTTGATTTATTTTGTCAATTTTAAAAAAAAATACGCATCGTGCTGTGCTGTTTGTGTGTGCATGAGTGCATTCGCGCGCTCTCGCTTTCTCCACTTTACAATGTTTTTGTTATTATTTATCTATTCCTGAGAGTTTATCTTATTTTTTATTTGATTATTTAAATGAAGTCGACCAGTTGCCTGCCCTTCCTTCCATTATCCGTCACCGAGACAAACTGAACAAAGTTCTGAGGTCGACCTTGTAAAGATAAGGATTCAGGTCTGTCTGCTGTTTACCTTTGCTCCTGCGCGCACTGCCCTTCTCTCCACATTTATGTGTTTGTTTGTTTGTCTATCTAATCTTTTGGGTTTTTATTTCTAATGAGGTCGACCAGTTGTCTATTTATTATTTTTTTTTACTACACATCAAGCTGCGCTGCTTATCTTTGCTCCTGTGTGCTCGCGCACTCTCGCCTTTTCCACTTATTTTTATTTTTGATTTATTTTTGATTTATTTTGTCAATTTAAAAAAAATACGCATCGTGCTGTGCTGTTTGTGTTTGCTTGAGTGCATTCGCGCGCTCTCGCTTTCTCCACTTTACAATTTTTTTGTTATTATTTATCTATTCCTGAGAGTTTATCTTATTTTTTATTTGTTTATTTAAATGAAGTCGACCAGTTGCCTGCCCTTCCTTCCATTATCCGTCACCGAGACAAACTGAACAAAGTTCTGAGGTCGACCTTGTAAAGATAAGGATTCAGGTCTGTCTGCTGTTTACCTTTGCTCGTGCGCGCACTGCCCTTCTCTCCACATTTATGTGTTTGTTTGTTTGTCTATCTAATCTTTTGGGTTTTTATTTCTAATGAGGTCGACCAGTTGTCTATTTATTATTTTTTTTACTACGCATCAAGCTGCGCTGCTTGTCTTTGCTCCTGTGTGCTCGCGCACTGTCGCCTTTTCCACTTATTTTTATTTTTGATTTATTTTTGATTTATTTTGTCAATTTTAAAAAAAATACGCATCGTGCTGTGCTGTTTGTGTGTGCATGAGTGCATTCGCGCGCTCTCGCTTTCTCCACTTTACAATGTTTTTGTTATTATTTATCTATTCCTGAGAGTTTATCTTATTTTTTATTTGTTTATTTAAATGAAGTCGACCAGTTGCCTGCCCTTCCTTCCATTATCCGTCACCGAGACAAACTGAACAAAGTTCTGAGGTCGACCTTGTAAAGATAAGGATTCAGGTCTGTCTGCTGTTTACCTATGCTCCTGCCCGCACTGCCCTTCTCTCCACCTGTATGTGTTTGTTTGTTTGTCTATCTAATCTTTTGGGTTTTTATTTCTAATGAGGTCGACCAGTTGTCTATTTATTATTTTTTTTACTACGCATCAAGCTGCGCTGCTTGCCTTTGCTGCTGTGTGCTGGCGCACTCTCGCCTTTTCCACTTATTTTTTTTTTTGATTTATTTTTGATTTATTTTGTCAATTTAAAAAAAAAATACGCATCGTGCTGTGCTGTTTGTGTTTGCTTGAGTGCATTCGCGCGCTCTCGCTTTCTCCACTTTGCAATTTTTTTGTTATTATTTATCTATTCCTGAGAGTTTATCTTATTTTTTATTTGTTTATTTAAATGAAGTCGACCAGTTGCCTGCCCTTCCTTCCATTATCCGTCACCGAGACAAACTGAACAAAGTTTTGAGGTCGACCTTGTAAAGATAAGGTTTCAGGTCTGTCTGCTCTTTACCTTTGCTCCTGCGCGCACTGCCCTTCTCTCCACAATTATGTGTTTGTTTGTTTGTCTATCTAATCTTTTGGGTTTTTATTTCTAATGAGGTCGACCAGTTGTCTATTTATTATTTTTTTTACTACGCATCAAGCTGCGCTGCTTGTCTTTGCTGCTGTGTGCTCGCGCACTCTCGCCTTTTCCACTTTTTTTTTTTTTTATTTATTTTTGATTTATTTTGTCAATTTAAAAAAAAATACGCATCGTGTTGTGCTGTGTGTGTTTGCTTGAGTGCATTCGCGCGCTCTCGCTTTCTCCACTTTACAATTTTTTTGTTATTATTTATCTATTCCTGAGAGTTTATCTTATTTTTTATTTGTTTATTTAAATGAAGTCGACCAGTTGCCTGCCCTTCCTTCCATTATCCGTCACCGAGACAAACTGAACAAAGTTCTGAGGTCGACCTTGTAAAGATAAGGATTCAGGTCTGTCTGCTGTTTACCTTTGCTCCTGCGCGCACTGCCCTTCTCTCCACATTTATGTGTTTGTTTGTTTGTCTATCTAATCTTTTGGGTTTTTATTTCTAATGAGGTCGACCAGTTGTCTATTTATTATTTTTTTTACTACGCATCAAGCTGCGCTGCTTGTCTTTGCTCCTGTGTGCTCGCGCACTCTCGCCTTTTCCACTTATTTTTATTTTTGATTTATTTTTGATTTATTTTGTCAATTTTTAAAAAAAAATACGCATCGTGCTGTGCTGTTTGTGTTTGCTTGAGTGCATTCGCGCGCTCTCGCTTTCTCCACTTTACAATGTTTTTGTTATTATTTATCTATTCCTGAGAGTTTATCTTATTTTTTATTTGTTTATTTAAATGAAGTCGACCAGTTGCCTGCCCTTCCTTCCATTATCCGTCACCGAGACAAACTGAACAAAGTTCTGAGGTCGACCTTGTAAAGATAAGGATTCAGGTCTGTCTGCTGTTTACCTTTGCTCCTGCGCGCACTGCCCTTCTCTCCACATTTATGTGTTTGTTTGTTTGTCTATCTAATCTTTTGGGTTTTTATTTCTAATTTAGGTCGACCAGTTGTCTATTTATTATTTTTTTTACTATGCATCAAGCTGCGCTGCTTGTCTTTGCTCCTGTGTGCTCGCGCACTCTCGCCTTTTCCACTTATTTTTATTTTTGATTAATTTTTGATTTATTTTGTCAATTTTAAAAAAAAATACGCATCGTGCTGTGCTGTTTGTGTGTGCATGAGTGCATTCGCGCGCTCTCGCTTTCTCCACTTTACAATGTTTTTGTTATTATTTATCTATTCCTGAGAGTTTATCTTATTTTTTATTTGTTTATTTAAATGATGTCGACCAGTTGCCTGCCCTTCCTTCCATTATCCGTCACCGAGACAAACTGAACAAAGTTCTGAGGTCGACCTTGTAAAGATAAGGATTCAGGTCTGTCTGCTGTTTACCTTTGCTCCTGCCCGCACTGCCCTTCTCTCCACATTTATGTGTTTGTTTGTTTGTCTATCTAATCTTTTGGGTGTTTATTTCTAATGAGGTCGACCAGTTGTCTATTTATTATTTTTTTTTACTACACATCAAGCTGCGCTGCTTATCTTTGCTCCTGTGTGCTCGCGCACTCTCGCCGTTTCCACTTATTTTTATTTTTGATTTATTTTTGATTTATTTTGTCAATTTAAAAAAAATACGCATCGTGCTGTGCTGTTTGTGTTTGCTTGAGTGCATTCGCGCGCTCTCGCTTTCTCCACTTTACAATTTTTTTGTTATTATTTATCTATTCCTGAGAGTTTATCTTATTTTTTATTTGTTTATTTAAATGATGTCGACCAGTTGCCTGCCCTTCCTTCCATTATCCGTCACCGAGACAAACTGAACAAAGTTCTGAGGTCGACCTTGTAAAGATAAGGATTCAGGTCTGTCTGCTGTTTACCTTTGCTCGTGCGCGCACTGCCCTTCTCTCCACATTTATGTGTTTGTTTGTTTGTCTATCTAATCTTTTGGGTTTTTATTTCTAATGAGGTCGACCAGTTGTCTATTTATTATTTTTTTTACTACGCATCAAGCTGCGCTGCTTGTCTTTGCTCCTGTGTGCTCGCGCACTCTCGCCTTTTCCACTTATTTTTATTTTTGATTTATTTTTGATTTATTTTGTCAATTTTAAAAAAAAATACGCATCGTGCTGTGCTGTTTGTGTGTGCATGAGTGCATTCGCGCGCTCTCGCTTTCTCCACTTTACAATGTTTTTGTTATTATTTATCTATTCCTGAGAGTTTATCTTATTTTTTATTTGTTTATTTAAATGAAGTCGACCAGTTGCCTGCCCTTCCTTCCATTATCCGTCACCGAGACAAACTGAACAAAGTTCTGAGGTCGACCTTGTAAAGATAAGGATTCAGGTCTGTCTGCTGTTTACCTTTGCTCCTGCGCGCACTGCCCTTCTCTCCACATTTATGTGTTTGTTTGTTTGTCTATCTAATCTTTTGGGTTTTTATTTCTAATGAGGTCGACCAGTTGTCTATTTATTATTTTTTTTTACTACACATCAAGCTGCGCTGCTTATCTTTGCTCCTGTGTGCTCGCGCACTCTCGCCTTTTCCACTTATTTTTATTTTTGATTTATTTTTGATTTATTTTGTCAATTTAAAAAAAATACGCATCGTGCTGTGCTGTTTGTGTTTGCTTGAGTGCATTCGCGCGCTCTCGCTTTCTCCACTTTACAATGTTTTTGTTATTATTTATCTATTCCTGAGAGTTTATCTTATTTTTTATTTGTTTATTTAAATGAAGTCGACCAGTTGCCTGCCCTTCCTTCCATTATCCGTCACCGAGACAAACTGAACAAAGTTCTGAGGTCGACCTTGTAAAGATAAGGATTCAGGTCTGTCTGCTGTTTACCTATGCTCCTGCCCGCACTGCCCTTCTCTCCACCTGTATGTGTTTGTTTGTTTGTCTATCTAATCTTTTGGGTTTTTATTTCTAATGAGGTCGACCAGTTGTCTATTTATTATTTTTTTTACTACGCATCAAGCTGCGCTGCTTGCCTTTGCTGCTGTGTGCTGGCGCACTCTCGCCTTTTCCACTTATTTTTTTTTTTTGATTTATTTTTGATTTATTTTGTCAATTTAAAAAAAAAATACGCATCGTGCTGTGCTGTTTGTGTTTGCTTGAGTGCATTCGCGCGCTCTCGCTTTATCCACTTTACAAGTTTTTTGTTATTATTTATCTATTCCTGAGAGTTTATCTTATTTTTTATTTGTTTATTTAAATGAAGTCGACCAGTTGCCTGCCCTTCCTTCCATTATCCGTCACCGAGACAAACTGAAAAAAGTTCTGAGGTCGACCTTGTAAAGATAAGGATTCAGGTCTGTCTGCTGTTTACCTTTGCTCCTGCACGCACTGCCCTTCTCTCCACATTTATGTGTTTGTTTCTTTGTCTATCTAATCTTTTGGGTTTTTATTTCTAATGAGGTCGACCAGTTGTCTATTTATTATTTTTTTTTTACTACACATCAAGCTGCGCTGCTTATCTTTGCTCCTGTGTGCTCGCGCACTCTCGCCTTTTCCACTTATTTTTATTTTTGATTTATTTTTGATTTATTTTGTCAATTTAAAAAAAATACGCATCGTGCTGTGCTGTTTGTGTTTGCTTGAGTGCATTCGCGCGCTCTCGCTTTCTCCACTTTACAATTTTTTTGTTATTATTTATCTATTCCTGAGTGTTTATCTTATTTTTTATTTGTTTATTTAAATGATGTCGACCAGTTGCCTGCCCTTCCTTCCATTATCCGTCACCGAGACAAACTGAACAAAGTTCTGAGGTCGACCTTGTAAAGATAAGGATTCAGGTCTGTCTGCTGTTTACCTTTGCTCGTGCACGCACTGCCCTTCTCTCCACATTTATGTGTTTGTTTGTTTGTCTATCTACTCTTTTGGGTTTTTATTTCTAATGAGGTCGACCAGTTGTCTATTTATTATTTTTTTTACTACGCATCTAGCTGCGCTGCTTGTCATTGCTCCTGTGTGCTCGCGCACTCTCCCCTTTTCCACTTATTTTTATTTTTGATTTATTTTGTCAATTTTAAAAAAAAATACGCATCGTGCTGTGCTGTTTGTGTTTGCTTGAGTGCATTCGCGCGCTCTCGCTTTCTCCACTTTACAATTTTTTTGTTATGATTTATCTATTCCTGAGAGTTTATCTTAATTTTTATTTGTTTATTTAAATGAAGTCGACCAGTTGCCTGCCCTTCCTTCCATTATCCGTCACGGAGACAAACTGAACAAAGTTCTGAGGTCGACATTGTAAAGATAAGGATTCAGGTCTGTCTGCCGTTTACCTTTGCTCCTGCGCGCACTGCCCTTCTCTCCACATTTATGTGTTTGTTTGTTTGTCTATCTAATCTTTTGGGTTTTTATTTCTAATGAGGTCGACCAGTTGTCTATTTATTATTTTTTTTTACTACGCATCAAGCTGCGCTGCTTGTCTTTGCTCCTGTGTGCTCGCGCACTCTCGCCTTTTCCACTTATTTTTATTTTTGATTTATTTTTGATTTATTTTGTCAATTTAAAAAAAATACGCATCGTGCTGTGCTGTTTGTGTTTGCTTGAGTGCATTCGCGCGCTCTCGCTTTCTCCACTTTACAATTTTTTTGTTATTATTTATCTATTCCTGAGAGTTTATCTTATTTTTATTTGTTTATTTAAATGAAGTCGACCAGTTGCCTGCCCTTCCTTCCATTATCCGTCACCGAGACAAACTGAACAAAGTAATGAGGTCGACCTTGTAAAGATAAGGATTCAGGTCTGTCTGCTGTTTACCTTTGCTCCTGCGCGCACTGCCCTTCTTTCCACATTTATGTGTTTGTTTGTTTGTCTATCTAATCTTTTGGGTTTTTATTTCTAATGAGGTCGACCAGTTGTCTATTTATTATTTCTTTTACTACACATCAAGCTGCGCTGCTTGTCTTTGCTGCTGTGTGCTCGCGCACTCTCGTCTTTTCCACTTATTTTTTTTTGATTTATTTTTGATTTATTTTGTCAATTTAAAAAAAATACGCATCGTGCTGTGCTGTTTGTGTTTGCTTGAGTGCATTCGCGCGCTCTCGCTTTCTCCACTTTACAATTTTTTTGTTATTATTTATCTATTCCTGAGAGTTTATCTTATTTTTTATTTGTTTATTTAAATGAAGTCGACCAGTTGCCTGCCCTTCCTTCCATTATCCGTCACCGAGACAAACTGAAAAAAGTTCTGAGGTCGACCTTGTAAAGATAAGAATTCAGGTCTGTCTGCTGTTTACCTTTGCTCCTGCACGCACTGCCCTTCTCTCCACATTTATGTGTTTGTTTGTTTGTCTATCTAATCTTTTGGGTTTTTATTTCTAATGAGGTCGACCAGTTGTCTATTTATTATTTTTTTTTACTACACATCAAGCTGCGCTGCTTATCTTTGTTCCTGTGTGCTCGCGCACTCTCGCCTTTTCCACTTATTTTTATTTTTGAATTATTTTTGATTTATTTTGTCAATTTAAAAAAAATACGCATCGTGCTGTGCTGTTTGTGTTTGCTTGAGTGCATTCGCGCGCTCTCGCTTTCTCCACTTTACAATTTTTTTGTTATTATTTATCTATTCCTGAGAGTTTATCTTATTTTTTATTTGTTTATTTAAATGATGTCGACCAGTTGCCTGCCCTTCCTTCCATTATCCGTCACCGAGACAAACTGAACAAAGTTCTGAGTTCGACCTTGTAAAGATAAGGATTCAGGTCTGTCTGCTGTTTACCTTTGCTCGTGCACCCACTGCCCTTCTCTCCACATTTATGTGTTTGTTTGTTTGTCTATCTACTCTTTTGGGTTTTTATTTCTAATGAGGTCGACCAGTTGTCTATTTATTATTTTTTTTACTACGCATCAAGCTGCGCTGCTTGTCTTTGCTCCTGTGTGCTCGCGTACTCTCCCCTTTTCCACTTATTTTTATTTTTGATTTATTTTGTCAATTTTAAAAAAAAATACGCATCGTGCTGTGCTGTTTGTGTTTGCTTGAGTGCATTCGCACGCTCTCGCTTTCTCCACTTTACAATTTTTTTGTTATGATTTGTCTATTCCTGAGAGTTTATCTTAATTTTTATTTGTTTATTTAAATGAAGTCGACCAGTTGCCTGCCCTTCCTTCCATTATCCGTCACGGAGACAAACTGAACAAAGTTCTGAGGTCGACCTTGTAAAGATAAGGATTCAGGTCTGTCTGCCGTTTACCTTTGCTCCTGCGCGCACTGCCCTTCTCTCCACATTTATGTGTTTGTTTGTTTGTCTATCTAATCTTTTGGGTTTTTATTTCTAATGAGGTCGACCAGTTGTCTATTTATTATTTTTTTTACTACGCATCAAGCTGTGCTGCTTGTCTTTGCTCCTGTGTGCTCGCGCACTCTCGCCTTTTCCACTTATTTTTATTTTTGATTTATTTTTGATTTATTTTGTCAATTTAAAAAAAAATACGCATCGTGCTGTGCTGTTTGTGTTTGCTTGAGTGCATTCGCGCGCTCTCGCTTTCTCCACTTTACAATTTTTTTGTTATTATTTATCTATTCCTGAGAGTTTATCTTATTTTTATTTGTTTATTTAAATGAAGTCGACCAGTTGCCTGCCCTTCCTTCCATTATCCGTCACCGAGACAAACTGAACAAAGTAATGAGGTCGACCTTGTAAAGATAAGGATTCAGGTCTGTCTGCTGTTTACCTTTGCTCCTGCGCGCACTGCCCTTCTCTCCACATTTATGTGTTTGTTTGTTTGTCTATCTAATCTTTTGGGTTTTTATTTCTAATGAGGTCGACCAGTTGTCTATTTATTATTTTTTTTACTACGCATCAAGCTGCGCTGCTTGTCTTTGCTCCTGTGTGCTCGCGCACTCTCGCCTTTTCCACTTATTTTTATTTTTGATTTATTTTGTCAATTTTAAAAAAAAATACGCACCGTGCTTTGCTGTTTGTGTTTGCTTGAGTGCATTCGCGCGCTCTCGCTTTCTCCACTTTACAATGTTTTTGTTATTATTTATCTATTCCTGAGAGTTTATCTTATTTTTTATTTGTTTATTTAAATGAAGTCGACCAGTTGCCTGCCCTTCCTTCCATTATCCGTCACCGAGACAAACTGAACAAAGTTCTGAGGTCGACCTTGTAAAGATAAGGATTCAGGTCTGTCTGCTGTTTACCTATGCTCCTGCCCGCACTGCCCTTCTCTCCACATGTACGTGTTGGTTTGTTTGTCTATCTAATCTTTTGGGTTTTTATTTCTAATGAGGTCGACCAGTTGTCTATTTATTATTTTTTTTACTATGCATCAAGCTGCGCTGCTTGTCTTTGCTCCTGTGTGCTCGCGCACTCTCGCCTTTCCACTTATTTTTTTTTGATTTATTTTTGATTTATTTTGTCAATTTAAAAAAAAATACGCATCGTGCTGTGCTGTTTGTGTTTGCTTGAGTGCATTCGCGCGCTCTCGCTTTCTCCACTTTACAATTTTTTTGTTATTATTTATCTATTCCTGAGAGTTTATCTTATTTTTTATTTGTTTATTTAAATGAAGTCGACCAGTTGCCTGCCCTTCCTTCCATTATCCGTCACCGAGACAAACTGAACAAAGTTCTGAGGTCGACCTTGTAAAGATAAGGATTCAGGTCTGTCTGCTGTTTACCTTTGCTCCTGCGCGCACTGCCCTTCTCTCCACATTTATGTGTTTGTTTGTTTGTCTATCTAATCTTTTGGGTTTTTATTTCTAATGAGGTCGACCAGTTGTCCATTTATTATTTTTTTTACTACGCATCAAGCTGCGCTGCTTGTCTTTGCTCCTGTGTGCTCGCGCACTCTCGCCTTTTCCACTTATTTTTATTTTTGATTTATTTTTGATTTATTTTGTCAATTTAAAAAAAATACGCATCGTGCTGTGCTGTTTGTGTTTGCTTGAGTGCATTCGCGCGCTCTCGCTTTCTCCACTTTACAATGTTTTTGTTATTATTTATCTATTCCTGAGAGTTTATCTTATTTTTTATTTGTTTATTTAAATGAAGTCGACCAGTTGCCTGCCCTTCCTTCCATTATCCGTCACCGAGACAAACTGAACAAAGTTCTGAGGTCGACCTTGTAAAGATAAGGATTCAGGTCTGTCTGCTGTTTACCTATGCTCCTGCCCGCACTGCCCTTCTCTCCACATGTACGTGTTTGTTTGTTTGTCTATCTAATCTTTTGGGTTTTTATTTCTAATGAGGTCGACCAGTTGTCTATTTATTATTTTTTTTACTATGCATCAAGCTGCGCTGCTTGTCTTTGCTCCTGTGTGCTCGCGCACTCTCGCCTTTTCCACTTATTTTTATTTTTGATTTATTTTTGATTTATTTTTTCAATTAAAAAAATACGCATCGTGCTGTGCTGTTTGTGTTTGCTTGAGTGCATTCGCGCGCTCTCGCTTTCTCCACTTTACAATTTTTTTGTTATTATTTATCTATTCCTGAGAGTTTATCTTATTTTTTATTTGTTTATTTAAATGAAGTCGACCAGTTGCCTGCCCTTCCTTCCATTATCCGTCACCGAGACAAACTGAACAAAGTTCTGAGGTCGACCTTGTAAAGATAAGGATTCAGGTCTGTCTGCTCTTTACCTTTGCTCCTGCGCGCACTGCCCTTCTCTCCACATTTATGTGTTTGTTTGTTTGTCTATCTAATCTTTTGGGTTTTTATTTCTAATTTAGATCGACCAGTTGTCTATTTATTATTTTTTTTACTACGCATCAAGCTGCGCTGCTTGTCATTGCTCCTGTGTGCTCGCGCACTCTCCCCTTTTCCACTTATTTTTATTTTTGATTTATTTTGTCAATTTTAAAAAAAAATACGCATCGTGCTGTGCTGTTTGTGTTTGCTTGAGTGCATTCGCACGCTCTCGCTTTCTCCACTTTACAATTTTTTTGTTATGATTTATCTATTCCTGAGAGTTTATCTTAATTTTTATTTGTTTATTTAAATGAAGTCGACCAGTTGACTGCCCTTCCTTCCATTATCCGTCACGGAGACAAACTGAACAAAGTTCTGAGGTCGACATTGTAAAGATAAGGATTCAGGTCTGTCTGCCGTTTACCTTTGCTCCTGCGCGCACTGCCCTTCTCTCCACATTTATGTGTTTGTTTGTTTGTCTATCTAATCTTTTGGGTTTTTATTTCTAATGAGGTCGACCAGTTGTCTATTTATTATTTTTTTTACTACGCATCAAGCTGCGCTGCTTGTCTTTGCTCCTGTGTGCTCGCGCACTCTCGCCTTTTCCACTTATTTTTATTTTTGATTTATTTTTGATTTATTTTGTCAATTTAAAAAAAATACGCATCGTGCTGTGCTGTTTGTGTTTGCTTGAGTGCATTCGCGCGCTCTCGCTTTCTCCACTTTACAATTTTTTTGTTATTATTTATCTATTCCTGAGAGTTTATCTTATTTTTATTTGTTTATTTAAATGAAGTCGACCAGTTGCCTGCCCTTCCTTCCATTATCCTTCACCGAGACAAACTGAACAAAGTAATGAGGTCGACCTTGTAAAGATAAGGATTCAGGTCTGTCTGCTGTTTACCTTTGCTCCTGCGCGCACTGCCCTTCTTTCCACATTTATGTGTTTGTTTGTTTGTCTATCTAATATTTTGGGTTTTTATTTCTAATGAGGTCGACCAGTTGTCTATTTATTATTTCTTTTACTACACATCAAGCTGCGCTGCTTGTCTTTGCTGCTGTGTGCTCGCGCACTCTCGTCTTTTCCACTTATTTTTTTTTGATTTATTTTTGATTTATTTTGTCAATTTAAAAAAAATACGCATCGTGCTGTGCTGTTTGTGTTTGCTTGAGTGCATTCGCGCGCTCTCGCTTTCTCCACTTTACAATTTTTTTGTTATTATTTATCTATTCCTGAGAGTTTATCTTATTTTTTATTTGTTTATTTAAATGAAGTCGACCAGTTGCCTGCCCTTCCTTCCATTATCCGTCACCGAGACAAACTGAAAAAAGTTCTGAGGTCGACATTGTAAAGATAAGGATTCAGGTCTGTCTGCTGTTTACCTTTGCTCCTGCACGCACTGCCCTTCTCTCCACATTTATGTGTTTGTTTGTTTGTCTATCTAATCTTTTGGGTTTTTATTTCTAATGAGGTCGACCAGTTGTCTATTTATTATTTTTTTTTTACTACACATCAAGCTGCGCTGCTTATCTTTGCTCCTGTGTGCTCGCGCACTCTCGCCTTTTCCACTTATTTTTATTTTTGAATTATTTTTGATTTATTTTGTCAATTTAAAAAAAATACGCATCGTGCTGTGCTGTTTGTGTTTGCTTGAGTGCATTCGCGCGCTCTCGCTTTCTCCACTTTACAATTTTTTTGTTATTATTTATCTATTCCTGAGAGTTTATCTTATTTTTTATTTGTTTATTTAAATGATGTCGACCAGTTGCCTGCCCTTCCTTCCATTATCCGTCACCGAGACAAACTGAACAAAGTTCTGAGTTCGACCTTGTAAAGATAAGGATTCAGGTCTGTCTGCTGTTTACCTTTGCTCGTGCACCCACTGCCCTTCTCTCCACATTTATGTGTTTGTTTGTTTGTCTATCTACTCTTTTGGGTTTTTATTTCTAATGAGGTCGACCAGTTGTCTATTTATTATTTTTTTAACTACGCATCAAGCTGCGCTGCTTGTCTTTGCTCCTGTGTGCTCGCGTACTCTCCCCTTTTCCACTTATTTTTATTTTTGATTTATTTTGTCAATTTTAAAAAAAAATACGCATCGTGCTGTGCTGTTTGTGTTTGCTTGAGTGCATTCGCACGCTCTCGCTTTCTCCACTTTACAATTTTTTTGTTATGATTTGTCTATTCCTGAGAGTTTATCTTAATTTTTATTTGTTTATTTAAATGAAGTCGACCAGTTGCCTGCCCTTCCTTCCATTATCCGTCACGGAGACAAACTGAACAAAGTTCTGAGGTCGACCTTGTAAAGATAAGGATTCAGGTCTGTCTGCCGTTTACCTTTGCTCCTGCGCGCACTGCCCTTCTCTCCACATTTATGTGTTTGTTTGTTTGTCTATCTAATCTTTTGGGTTTTTATTTCTAATGAGGTCGACCAGTTGTCTATTTATTATTTTTTTTACTACGCATCAAGCTGTGCTGCTTGTCTTTGCTCCTGTGTGCTCGCGCACTCTCGCCTTTTCCACTTATTTTTATTTTTGATTTATTTTTGATTTATTTTGTCAATTTTAAAAAAAATACGCATCGTGCTGTGCTGTTTGTGTGTGCATGAGTGCATTCGCGCGCTCTCGCTTTCTCCACTTTACAATGTTTTTGTTATTATTTATCTATTCCTGAGAGTTTATCTTATTTTTTATTTGTTTATTTAAATGAAGTCGACCAGTTGCCTGCCCTTCCTTCCATTATCCGTCACCGAGACAAACTGAACAAAGTTCTGAGGTCGACCTTGTAAAGATAAGGATTCAGGTCTGTCTGCTGTTTACCTATGCTCCTGCCCGCACTGCCCTTCTCTCCACCTGTATGTGTTTGTTTGTTTGTCTATCTAATCTTTTGGGTTTTTATTTCTAATGAGGTCGACCAGTTGTCTATTTATTATTTTTTTTACTACGCATCAAGCTGCGCTGCTTGCCTTTGCTGCTGTGTGCTGGCGCACTCTCGCCTTTTCCACTTATTTTTTTTTTTGATTTATTTTTGATTTATTTTGTCAATTTAAAAAAAAAATACGCATCGTGCTGTGCTGTTTGTGTTTGCTTGAGTGCATTCGCGCGCTCTCGCTTTCTCCACTTTGCAATTTTTTTGTTATTATTTATCTATTCCTGAGAGTTTATCTTATTTTTTATTTGTTTATTTAAATGAAGTCGACCAGTTGCCTGCCCTTCCTTCCATTATCCGTCACCGAGACAAACTGAACAAAGTTTTGAGGTCGACCTTGTAAAGATAAGGTTTCAGGTCTGTCTGCTCTTTACCTTTGCTCCTGCGCGCACTGCCCTTCTCTCCACATTTATGTGTTTGTTTGTTTGTCTATCTAATCTTTTGGGTTTTTATTTCTAATGAGGTCGACCAGTTGTCTATTTATTATTTTTTTTACTACGCATCAAGCTGCGCTGCTTGTCTTTGCTGCTGTGTGCTCGCGCACTCTCGCCTTTTCCACTTTTTTTTTTTTATTTATTTTTGATTTATTTTGTCAATTTAAAAAAAAATACGCATCGTGTTGTGCTGTTTGTGTTTGCTTGAGTGCATTCGCGCGCTCTCGCTTTCTCCACTTTACAATTTTTTTGTTATTATTTATCTATTCCTGAGAGTTTATCTTATTTTTTATTTGTTTATTTAAATGAAGTCGACCAGTTGCCTGCCCTTCCTTCCATTATCCGTCACCGAGACAAACTGAACAAAGTTCTGAGGTCGACCTTGTAAAGATAAGGATTCAGGTCTGTCTGCTGTTTACCTTTGCTCCTGCGCGCACTGCCCTTCTCTCCACATTTATGTGTTTGTTTGTTTGTCTATCTAATCTTTTGGGTTTTTATTTCTAATGAGGTCGACCAGTTGTCTATTTATTATTTTTTTTACTACGCATCAAGCTGCGCTGCTTGTCTTTGCTCCTGTGTGCTCGCGCACTCTCGCCTTTTCCACTTATTTTTATTTTTGATTTATTTTTGATTTATTTTGTCAATTTTTAAAAAAAAATACGCATCGTGCTGTGCTGTTTGTGTTTGCTTGAGTGCATTCGCGCGCTCTCGCTTTCTCCACTTTACAATGTTTTTGTTATTATTTATCTATTCCTGAGAGTTTATCTTATTTTTTATTTGTTTATTTAAATGAAGTCGACCAGTTGCCTGCCCTTCCTTCCATTATCCGTCACCGAGACAAACTGAACAAAGTTCTGAGGTCGACCTTGTAAAGATAAGGATTCAGGTCTGTCTGCTGTTTACCTATGCTCCTGCCCGCACTGCCCTTCTCTCCACATGTACGTGTTTGTTTGTTTGTCTATCTAATCTTTTGGGTTTTTATTTCTAATGAGGTCGACCAGTTGTCTATTTATTATTTTTTTTACTATGCATCAAGCTGCGCTGCTTGTCTTTGCTCCTGTGTGCTCGCGCACTCTCGCCTTTTCCACTTATTTTTATTTTTGATTTATTTTTGATTTATTTTTTCAATTAAAAAAATACGCATCGTGCTGTGCTGTTTGTGTTTGCTTGAGTGCATTCGCGCGCTCTCGCTTTCTCCACTTTACAATTTTTTTGTTATTATTTATCTATTCCTGAGAGTTTATCTTATTTTTTATTTGTTTATTTAAATGAAGTCGACCAGTTGCCTGCCCTTCCTTCCATTATCCGTCACCGAGACAAACTGAACAAAGTTCTGAGGTCGACCTTGTAAAGATAAGGATTCAGGTCTGTCTGCTCTTTACCTTTGCTCCTGCGCGCACTGCCCTTCTCTCCACATTTATGTGTTTGTTTGTTTGTCTATCTAATCTTTTGGGTTTTTATTTCTAATTTAGATCGACCAGTTGTCTATTTATTATTTTTTTTACTACGCATCAAGCTGCGCTGCTTGTCATTGCTCCTGTGTGCTCGCGCACTCTCCCCTTTTCCACTTATTTTTATTTTTGATTTATTTTGTCAATTTTAAAAAAAAATACGCATCGTGCTGTGCTGTTTGTGTTTGCTTGAGTGCATTCGCACGCTCTCGCTTTCTCCACTTTACAATTTTTTTGTTATGATTTATCTATTCCTGAGAGTTTATCTTAATTTTTATTTGTTTATTTAAATGAAGTCGACCAGTTGACTGCCCTTCCTTCCATTATCCGTCACGGAGACAAACTGAACAAAGTTCTGAGGTCGACATTGTAAAGATAAGGATTCAGGTCTGTCTGCCGTTTACCTTTGCTCCTGCGCGCACTGCCCTTCTCTCCACATTTATGTGTTTGTTTGTTTGTCTATCTAATCTTTTGGGTTTTTATTTCTAATGAGGTCGACCAGTTGTCTATTTATTATTTTTTTTACTACGCATCAAGCTGCGCTGCTTGTCTTTGCTCCTGTGTGCTCGCGCACTCTCGCCTTTTCCACTTATTTTTATTTTTGATTTATTTTTGATTTATTTTGTCAATTTAAAAAAAATACGCATCGTGCTGTGCTGTTTGTGTTTGCTTGAGTGCATTCGCGCGCTCTCGCTTTCTCCACTTTACAATTTTTTTGTTATTATTTATCTATTCCTGAGAGTTTATCTTATTTTTATTTGTTTATTTAAATGAAGTCGACCAGTTGCCTGCCCTTCCTTCCATTATCCGTCACCGAGACAAACTGAACAAAGTAATGAGGTCGACCTTGTAAAGATAAGGATTCAGGTCTGTCTGCTGTTTACCTTTGCTCCTGCGCGCACTGCCCTTCTTTCCACATTTATGTGTTTGTTTGTTTGTCTATCTAATATTTTGGGTTTTTATTTCTAATGAGGTCGACCAGTTGTCTATTTATTATTTCTTTTACTACACATCAAGCTGCGCTGCTTGTCTTTGCTGCTGTGTGCTCGCGCACTCTCGTCTTTTCCACTTATTTTTTTTTGATTTATTTTTGATTTATTTTGTCAATTTAAAAAAAATACGCATCGTGCTGTGCTGTTTGTGTTTGCTTGAGTGCATTCGCGCGCTCTCGCTTTCTCCACTTTACAATTTTTTTGTTATTATTTATCTATTCCTGAGAGTTTATCTTATTTTTTATTTGTTTATTTAAATGAAGTCGACCAGTTGCCTGCCCTTCCTTCCATTATCCGTCACCGAGACAAACTGAAAAAAGTTCTGAGGTCGACATTGTAAAGATAAGGATTCAGGTCTGTCTGCTGTTTACCTTTGCTCCTGCACGCACTGCCCTTCTCTCCACATTTATGTGTTTGTTTGTTTGTCTATCTAATCTTTTGGGTTTTTATTTCTAATGAGGTCGACCAGTTGTCTATTTATTATTTTTTTTTTACTACACATCAAGCTGCGCTGCTTATCTTTGCTCCTGTGTGCTCGCGCACTCTCGCCTTTTCCACTTATTTTTATTTTTGAATTATTTTTGATTTATTTTGTCAATTTAAAAAAAATACGCATCGTGCTGTGCTGTTTGTGTTTGCTTGAGTGCATTCGCGCGCTCTCGCTTTCTCCACTTTACAATTTTTTTGTTATTATTTATCTATTCCTGAGAGTTTATCTTATTTTTTATTTGTTTATTTAAATGATGTCGACCAGTTGCCTGCCCTTCCTTCCATTATCCGTCACCGAGACAAACTGAACAAAGTTCTGAGTTCGACCTTGTAAAGATAAGGATTCAGGTCTGTCTGCTGTTTACCTTTGCTCGTGCACCCACTGCCCTTCTCTCCACATTTATGTGTTTGTTTGTTTGTCTATCTACTCTTTTGGGTTTTTATTTCTAATGAGGTCGACCAGTTGTCTATTTATTATTTTTTTAACTACGCATCAAGCTGCGCTGCTTGTCTTTGCTCCTGTGTGCTCGCGTACTCTCCCCTTTTCCACTTATTTTTATTTTTGATTTATTTTGTCAATTTTAAAAAAAAATACGCATCGTGCTGTGCTGTTTGTGTTTGCTTGAGTGCATTCGCACGCTCTCGCTTTCTCCACTTTACAATTTTTTTGTTATGATTTGTCTATTCCTGAGAGTTTATCTTAATTTTTATTTGTTTATTTAAATGAAGTCGACCAGTTGCCTGCCCTTCCTTCCATTATCCGTCACGGAGACAAACTGAACAAAGTTCTGAGGTCGACCTTGTAAAGATAAGGATTCAGGTCTGTCTGCCGTTTACCTTTGCTCCTGCGCGCACTGCCCTTCTCTCCACATTTATGTGTTTGTTTGTTTGTCTATCTAATCTTTTGGGTTTTTATTTCTAATGAGGTCGACCAGTTGTCTATTTATTATTTTTTTTACTACGCATCAAGCTGTGCTGCTTGTCTTTGCTCCTGTGTGCTCGCGCACTCTCGCCTTTTCCACTTATTTTTATTTTTGATTTATTTTTGATTTATTTTGTCAATTTTAAAAAAAATACGCATCGTGCTGTGCTGTTTGTGTGTGCATGAGTGCATTCGCGCGCTCTCGCTTTCTCCACTTTACAATGTTTTTGTTATTATTTATCTATTCCTGAGAGTTTATCTTATTTTTTATTTGTTTATTTAAATGAAGTCGACCAGTTGCCTGCCCTTCCTTCCATTATCCGTCACCGAGACAAACTGAACAAAGTTCTGAGGTCGACCTTGTAAAGATAAGGATTCAGGTCTGTCTGCTGTTTACCTATGCTCCTGCCCGCACTGCCCTTCTCTCCACCTGTATGTGTTTGTTTGTTTGTCTATCTAATCTTTTGGGTTTTTATTTCTAATGAGGTCGACCAGTTGTCTATTTATTATTTTTTTTACTACGCATCAAGCTGCGCTGCTTGCCTTTGCTGCTGTGTGCTGGCGCACTCTCGCCTTTTCCACTTATTTTTTTTTTTGATTTATTTTTGATTTATTTTGTCAATTTAAAAAAAAAATACGCATCGTGCTGTGCTGTTTGTGTTTGCTTGAGTGCATTCGCGCGCTCTCGCTTTCTCCACTTTGCAATTTTTTTGTTATTATTTATCTATTCCTGAGAGTTTATCTTATTTTTTATTTGTTTATTTAAATGAAGTCGACCAGTTGCCTGCCCTTCCTTCCATTATCCGTCACCGAGACAAACTGAACAAAGTTTTGAGGTCGACCTTGTAAAGATAAGGTTTCAGGTCTGTCTGCTCTTTACCTTTGCTCCTGCGCGCACTGCCCTTCTCTCCACATTTATGTGTTTGTTTGTTTGTCTATCTAATCTTTTGGGTTTTTATTTCTAATGAGGTCGACCAGTTGTCTATTTATTATTTTTTTTACTACGCATCAAGCTGCGCTGCTTGTCTTTGCTGCTGTGTGCTCGCGCACTCTCGCCTTTTCCACTTTTTTTTTTTTATTTATTTTTGATTTATTTTGTCAATTTAAAAAAAAATACGCATCGTGTTGTGCTGTTTGTGTTTGCTTGAGTGCATTCGCGCGCTCTCGCTTTCTCCACTTTACAATTTTTTTGTTATTATTTATCTATTCCTGAGAGTTTATCTTATTTTTTATTTGTTTATTTAAATGAAGTCGACCAGTTGCCTGCCCTTCCTTCCATTATCCGTCACCGAGACAAACTGAACAAAGTTCTGAGGTCGACCTTGTAAAGATAAGGATTCAGGTCTGTCTGCTGTTTACCTTTGCTCCTGCGCGCACTGCCCTTCTCTCCACATTTATGTGTTTGTTTGTTTGTCTATCTAATCTTTTGGGTTTTTATTTCTAATGAGGTCGACCAGTTGTCTATTTATTATTTTTTTTACTACGCATCAAGCTGCGCTGCTTGTCTTTGCTCCTGTGTGCTCGCGCACTCTCGCCTTTTCCACTTATTTTTATTTTTGATTTATTTTTGATTTATTTTGTCAATTTTTAAAAAAAAAATACGCATCGTGCTGTGCTGTTTGTGTTTGCTTGAGTGCATTCGCGCGCTCTCGCTTTCTCCACTTTACAATGTTTTTGTTATTATTTATCTATTCCTGAGAGTTTATCTTATTTTTTATTTGTTTATTTAAATGAAGTCGACCAGTTGCCTGCCCTTCCTTCCATTATCCGTCACCGAGACAAACTGAACAAAGTTCTGAGGTCGACCTTGTAAAGATAAGGATTCAGGTCTGTCTGCTGTTTACCTTTGCTCCTGCGCGCACTGCCCTTCTCTCCACATTTATGTGTTTGTTTGTTTGTCTATCTAATCTTTTGGGTTTTTATTTCTAATTTAGGTCGACCAGTTGTCTATTTATTATTTTTTTTACTATGCATCAAGCTGCGCTGCTTGTCTTTGCTCCTGTGTGCTCGCGCACTCTCGCCTTTTCCACTTATTTTTATTTTTGATTTATTTTTGATTTATTTTGTCAATTTTCAAAAAAATACGCATCGTGCTGTGCTGTTTGTGTGTGCATGAGTGCATTCGCGCGCTCTCGCTTTCTCCACTTTACAATGTTTTTGTTATTATTTATCTATTCCTGAGAGTTTATCTTATTTTTTATTTGTTTATTTAAATGATGTCGACCAGTTGCCTGCCCTTCCTTCCATTATCCGTCACCGAGACAAACTGAACAAAGTTCTGAGGTCGACCTTGTAAAGATAAGGATTCAGGTCTGTCTGCTGTTTACCTTTGCTCCTGCCCGCACTGCCCTTCTCTCCACATTTATGTGTTTGTTTGTTTGTCTATCTAATCTTTTGGGTGTTTATTTCTAATGAGGTCGACCAGTTGTCTATTTATTATTTTTTTTTACTACACATCAAGCTGCGCTGCTTATCTTTGCTCCTGTGTGCTCGCGCACTCTCGCCGTTTCCACTTATTTTTATTTTTGATTTATTTTTGATTTATTTTGTCAATTTAAAAAAATACGCATCGTGCTGTGCTGTTTGTGTTTGCTTGAGTGCATTCGCGCGCTCTCGCTTTCTCCACTTTACAATTTTTTTGTTATTATTTATCTATTCCTGAGAGTTTATCTTATTTTTTATTTGTTTATTTAAATGATGTCGACCAGTTGCCTGCCCTTCCTTCCATTATCCGTCACCGAGACAAACTGAACAAAGTTCTGAGGTCGACCTTGTAAAGATAAGGATTCAGGTCTGTCTGCTGTTTACCTTTGCTCGTGCGCGCACTGCCCTTCTCTCCACATTTATGTGTTTGTTTGTTTGTCTATCTAATCTTTTGGGTTTTTATTTCTAATGAGGTCGACCAGTTGTCTATTTATTATTTTTTTTACTACGCATCAAGCTGCGCTGCTTGTCTTTGCTCCTGTGTGCTCGCGCACTCTCGCCTTTTCCACTTATTTTTATTTTTGATTTATTTTTGATTTATTTTGTCAATTTTAAAAAAAATACGCATCGTGCTGTGCTGTTTGTGTGTGCATGAGTGCATTCGCGCGCTCTCGCATTCTCCACTTTACAATGTTTTTGTTATTATTTATCTAATCCTGAGAGTTTATCTTATTTTTTATTTGTTTATTTAAATGAAGTCGACCAGTTGCCTGCCCTTCCTTCCATTATCCGTCACCGAGACAAACTGAACAAAGTTCTGAGGTCGACCTTGTAAAGATAAGGATTCAGGTCTGTCTGCTGTTTACCTATGCTCCTGCCCGCACTGCCCTTCTCTCCACCTGTATGTGTTTGTTTGTTTGTCTATCTAATCTTTTGGGTTTTTATTTCTAATGAGGTCGACCAGTTGTCTATTTATTATTTTTATTACTACGCATCAAGCTGCGCTGCTTGCCTTTGCTGCTGTGTGCTGGCGCACTCTCGCCTTTTCCACTTATTTTTTTTTTTATTTATTTTTGATTTATTTTGTCAATTTAAAAAAAAATACGCATCGTGCTGTTCTGTTTGTGTTTGCTTGAGTGCATTCGCGCGCTCTCGCTTTCTCCACTTTACAATTTTTTTGCTATTATTTATCTATTCCTGAGAGTTTATCTTATTTTTTATTTGTTTATTTCAATGAAGTCGACCAGTTGCCTGCCCTTCCTTCCATTATCCGTCACCGAGACAAACTGAACAAAGTTCTGAGGTCGACCTTGTAAAGATAAGGATTCAGGTCTGTCTGCTGTTTACCTTTGCTCCTGCGCGCACTGCCCTTCTCTCCACATTTATGTGTTTGTTTGTTTGTCTATCTAATCTTTTGGGTTTTTATTTCTAATTTAGGTCGACCAGTTGTCTATTTATTATTTTTTTTACTACGCATCAAGCTGCGCTGCTTGTCTTTGCTCCTGTGTGCTCGCGCACTCTCGCCTTTTCCACTTATTTTTATTTTTGATTTATTTTTGATTTATTTTGTCAATTTTAAAAAAAAATACGCATCGTGCTGTGCTGTTTGTGTGTGCATGAGTGCATTCGCGCGCTCTCGCTTTCTCCACTTTACAATGTTTTTGTTATTATTTATCTATTCCTGAGAGTTTATCTTATTTTTTATTTGTTTATTTAAATGAAGTCGACCAGTTGCCTGCCCTTCCTTCCATTATCCGTCACCGAGACAAACTGAACAAAGTTCTGAGGTCGACCTTGTAAAGATAAGGATTCAGGTCTGTCTGCTGTTTACCTTTGCTCCTGCGCGCACTGCCCTTCTCTCCACATTTATGTGTTTGTTTGTTTGTCTATCTAATCTTTTGGGTTTTTATTTCTAATGAGGTCGACCAGTTGTCTATTTATTATTTTTTTTTACTACACATCAAGCTGCGCTGCTTATCTTTGCTCCTGTGTGCTCGCGCACTCTCGCCTTTTCCACTTATTTTTATTTTTGATTTATTTTTGATTTATTTTGTCAATTTAAAAAAAATACGCATCGTGCTGTGCTGTTTGTGTTTGCTTGAGTGCATTCGCGCGCTCTCGCTTTCTCCACTTTACAATGTTTTTGTTATTATTTATCTATTCCTGAGAGTTTATCTTATTTTTTATTTGTTTATTTAAATGAAGTCGACCAGTTGCCTGCCCTTCCTTCCATTATCCGTCACCGAGACAAACTGAACAAAGTTCTGAGGTCGACCTTGTAAAGATAAGGATTCAGGTCTGTCTGCTGTTTACCTATGCTCCTGCCCGCACTGCCCTTCTCTCCACCTGTATGTGTTTGTTTGTTTGTCTATCTAATCTTTTGGGTTTTTATTTCTAATGAGGTCGACCAGTTGTCTATTTATTATTTTTTTTACTACGCATCAAGCTGCGCTGCTTGCCTTTGCTGCTGTGTGCTGGCGCACTCTCGCCTTTTCCACTTATTTTTTTTTTTTGATTTATTTTTGATTTATTTTGTCAATTTAAAAAAAAAATACGCATCGTGCTGTGCTGTTTGTGTTTGCTTGAGTGCATTCGCGCGCTCTCGCTTTATCCACTTTACAAGTTTTTTGTTATTATTTATCTATTCCTGAGAGTTTATCTTATTTTTTATTTGTTTATTTAAATGAAGTCGACCAGTTGCCTGCCCTTCCTTCCATTATCCGTCACCGAGACAAACTGAAAAAAGTTCTGAGGTCGACCTTGTAAAGATAAGGATTCAGGTCTGTCTGCTGTTTACCTTTGCTCCTGCACGCACTGCCCTTCTCTCCACATTTATGTGTTTGTTTCTTTGTCTATCTAATCTTTTGGGTTTTTATTTCTAATGAGGTCGACCAGTTGTCTATTTATTATTTTTTTTTTACTACACATCAAGCTGCGCTGCTTATCTTTGCTCCTGTGTGCTCGCGCACTCTCGCCTTTTCCACTTATTTTTATTTTTGATTTATTTTTGATTTATTTTGTCAATTTAAAAAAAATACGCATCGTGCTGTGCTGTTTGTGTTTGCTTGAGTGCATTCGCGCGCTCTCGCTTTCTCCACTTTACAATTTTTTTGTTATTATTTATCTATTCCTGAGTGTTTATCTTATTTTTTATTTGTTTATTTAAATGATGTCGACCAGTTGCCTGCCCTTCCTTCCATTATCCGTCACCGAGACAAACTGAACAAAGTTCTGAGGTCGACCTTGTAAAGATAAGGATTCAGGTCTGTCTGCTGTTTACCTTTGCTCGTGCACGCACTGCCCTTCTCTCCACATTTATGTGTTTGTTTGTTTGTCTATCTACTCTTTTGGGTTTTTATTTCTAATGAGGTCGACCAGTTGTCTATTTATTATTTTTTTTACTACGCATCAAGCTGCGCTGCTTGTCATTGCTCCTGTGTGCTCGCGCACTCTCCCCTTTTCCACTTATTTTTATTTTTGATTTATTTTGTCAATTTTAAAAAAAAATACGCATCGTGCTGTGCTGTTTGTGTTTGCTTGAGTGCATTCGCGCGCTCTCGCTTTCTCCACTTTACAATTTTTTTGTTATGATTTATCTATTCCTGAGAGTTTATCTTAATTTTTATTTGTTTATTTAAATGAAGTCGACCAGTTGCCTGCCCTTCCTTCCATTATCCGTCACGGAGACAAACTGAACAAAGTTCTGAGGTCGACATTGTAAAGATAAGGATTCAGGTCTGTCTGCCGTTTACCTTTGCTCCTGCGCGCACTGCCCTTCTCTCCACATTTATGTGTTTGTTTGTTTGTCTATCTAATCTTTTTGGTTTTTATTTCTAATGAGGTCGACCAGTTGTCTATTTATTATTTTTTTTTACTACGCATCAAGCTGCGCTGCTTGTCTTTGCTCCTGTGTGCTCGCGCACTCTCGCCTTTTCCACTTATTTCTATTTTTGATTTATTTTTGATTTATTTTGTCAATTTAAAAAAAATACGCATCGTGCTGTGCTGTTTGTGTTTGCTTGAGTGCATTCGCGCGCTCTCGCTTTCTCCACTTTACAATTTTTTTGTTATTATTTATCTATTCCTGAGAGTTTATCTTATTTTTATTTGTTTATTTAAATGAAGTCGACCAGTTGCCTGCCCTTCCTTCCATTATCCGTCACCGAGACAAACTGAACAAAGTAATGAGGTCGACCTTGTAAAGATAAGGATTCAGGTCTGTCTGCTGTTTACCTTTGCTCCTGCGCGCACTGCCCTTCTTTCCACATTTATGTGTTTGTTTGTTTGTCTATCTAAACTTTTGGGTTTTTATTTCTAATGAGGTCGACCAGTTGTCTATTTATTATTTCTTTTACTACACATCAAGCTGCGCTGCTTGTCTTTGCTGCTGTGTGCTCGCGCACTCTCGTCTTTTCCACTTATTTTTTTTTGATTTATTTTTGATTTATTTTGTCAATTTAAAAAAAATACGCATCGTGCTGTGCTGTTTGTGTTTGCTTGAGTGCATTCGCGCGCTCTCGCTTTCTCCACTTTACAATTTTTTTGTTATTATTTATCTATTCCTGAGAGTTTATCTTATTTTTTATTTGTTTATTTAAATGAAGTCGACCAGTTGCCTGCCCTTCCTTCCATTATCCGTCACCGAGACAAACTGAAAAAAGTTCTGAGGTCGACCTTGTAAAGATAAGAATTCAGGTCTGTCTGCTGTTTACCTTTGCTCCTGCACGCACTGCCCTTCTCTCCACATTTATGTGTTTGTTTGTTTGTCTATCTAATCTTTTGGGTTTTTATTTCTAATGAGGTCGACCAGTTGTCTATTTATTATTTTTTTTTACTACACATCAAGCTGCGCTGCTTATCTTTGTTCCTGTGTGCTCGCGCACTCTCGCCTTTTCCACTTATTTTTATTTTTGAATTATTTTTGATTTATTTTGTCAATTTAAAAAAAATACGCATCGTGCTGTGCTGTTTGTGTTTGCTTGAGTGCATTCGCGCGCTCTCGCTTTCTCCACTTTACAATTTTTTTGTTATTATTTATCTATTCCTGAGTTTATCTTATTTTTTATTTGTTTATTTAAATGATGTCGACCAGTTGCCTGCCCTTCCTTCCATTATCCGTCACCGAGACAAACTGAACAAAGTTCTGAGTTCGACCTTGTAAAGATAAGGATTCAGGTCTGTCTGCTGTTTACCTTTGCTCGTGCACGCACTGCCCTTCTCTCCACATTTATGTGTTTGTTTGTTTGTCTATCTACTCTTTTGGGTTTTTATTTCTAATGAGGTCGACCAGTTGTCTATTTATTATTTTTTTTACTACGCATCAAGCTGCGCTGCTTGTCTTTGCTCCTGTGTGCTCGCGTACTCTCCCCTTTTCCACTTATTTTTATTTTTGATTTATTTTGTCAATTTTAAAAATAAATACGCATCGTGCTGTGCTGTTTGTGTTTGCTTGAGTGCATTCGCACGCTCTCGCTTTCTCCACTTTACAATTTTTTTGTTATGATTTGTCTATTCCTGAGAGTTTATCTTAATTTTTATTTGTTTATTTAAATGAAGTCGACCAGTTGCCTGCCCTTCCTTCCATTATCCGTCACGGAGACAAACTGAACAAAGTTCTGAGGTCGACCTTGTAAAGATAAGGATTCAGGTCTGTCTGCCGTTTACCTTTGCTCCTGCGCGCACTGCCCTTCTCTCCACATTTATGTGTTTGTTTGTTTGTCTATCTAATCTTTTGGGTTTTTATTTCTAATGAGGTCGACCAGTTGTCTATTTATTATTTTTTTTACTACGCATCAAGCTGTGCTGCTTGTCTTTGCTCCTGTGTGCTCGCGCACTCTCGCCTTTTCCACTTATTTTTATTTTTGATTTATTTTGATTTATTTTGTCAATTTAAAAAAAAATACGCATCGTGCTGTGCTGTTTGTGTTTGCTTGAGTGCATTCGCGCGCTCTCGCTTTCTCCACTTTACAATTTTTTTGTTATTATTTATCTATTCCTGAGAGTTTATCTTATTTTTATTTGTTTATTTAAATGAAGTCGACCAGTTGCCTGCCCTTCCTTCCATTATCCGTCACCGAGACAAACTGAACAAAGTAATGAGGTCGACCTTGTAAAGATAAGGATTCAGGTCTGTCTGCTGTTTACCTTTGCTCCTGCGCGCACTGCCCTTCTCTCCACATTAATGTGTTTGTTTGTTTGTCTATCTAATCTTTTGGGTTTTTATTTCTAATGAGGTCGACCAGTTGTCTATTTATTATTTTTTTTACTACGCATCAAGCTGCGCTGCTTGTCTTTGCTCCTGTGTGCTCGCGCACTCTCGCCTTTTCCACTTATTTTTATTTTTGAATTATTTTGTCAATTTTAAAAAAAAATACGCACCGTGCTTTGCTGTTTGTGTTTGCTTGAGTGCATTCGCGCGCTCTCGCTTTCTCCACTTTACAATGTTTTTGTTATTATTTATCTATTCCTGAGAGTTTATCTTATTTTTTATTTGTTTATTTAAATGAAGTCGACCAGTTGCCTGCCCTTCCTTCCATTATCCGTCACCGAGACAAACTGAACAAAGTTCTGAGGTCGACCTTGTAAAGATAAGGATTCAGGTCTGTCTGCTGTTTACCTATGCTCCTGCCCGCACTGCCCTTCTCTCCACATGTACGTGTTTGTTTGTTTGTCTATCTAATCTTTTGGGTTTTTATTTCTAATGAGGTCGACCAGTTGTCTATTTATTATTTTTTTTACTATGCATCAAGCTGCGCTGCTTGTCTTTGCTCCTGTGTGCTCGCGCACTCTCGCCTTTCCACTTATTTTTTTTTGATTTATTTTTGATTTATTTTGTCAATTTAAAAAAAAATACGCATCGTGCTGTGCTGTTTGTGTTTGCTTGAGTGCATTCGCGCGCTCTCGCTTTCTCCACTTTACAATTTTTTTGTTATTATTTATCTATTCCTGAGAGTTTATCTTATTTTTTATTTGTTTATTTAAATGAAGTCGACCAGTTGCCTGCCCTTCCTTCCATTATCCGTCACCGAGACAAACTGAACAAAGTTCTGAGGTCGACCTTGTAAAGATAAGGATTCAGGTCTGTCTGCTGTTTACCTTTGCTCCTGCGCGCACTGCCCTTCTCTCCACATTTATGTGTTTGTTTGTTTGTCTATCTAATCTTTTGGGTTTTTATTTCTAATGAGGTCGACCAGTTGTCCATTTATTATTTTTTTTACTACGCATCAAGCTGCGCTGCTTGTCTTTGCTCCTGTGTGCTCGCGCACTCTCGCCTTTTCCACTTATTTTTATTTTTGATTTATTTTTGATTTATTTTGTCAATTTAAAAAAAATACGCATCGTGCTGTGCTGTTTGTGTTTGCTTGAGTGCATTCGCGCGCTCTCGCTTTCTCCACTTTACAATTTTTTTGTTATTATTTATCTATTCCTGAGAGTTTATCTTATTTTTATTTGTTTATTTAAATGAAGTCGACCAGTTGCCTGCCCTTCCTTCCATTATCCGTCACCGAGACAAACTGAACAAAGTAATGAGGTCGACCTTGTAAAGATAAGGATTCAGGTCTGTCTGCTGTTTACCTTTGCTCCTGCGCGCACTGCCCTTCTCTCCACATTTATGTGTTTGTTTGTTTGTCTATCTAATCTTTTGGGTTTTTATTTCTAATGAGGTCGACCAGTTGTCTATTTATTATTTTTTTTACTACGCATCAAGCTGCGCTGCTTGTCTTTGCTCCTGTGTGCTCGCGCACTCTCGCCTTTTCCACTTATTTTTATTTTTGATTTATTTTGTCAATTTTAAAAAAAAATACGCACCGTGCTGTGCTGTTTGTGTTTGCTTGAGTGCATTCGCGCGCTCTCGCTTTCTCCACTTTACAATGTTTTTGTTATTATTTATCTATTCCTGAGAGTTTATCTTATTTTTTATTTGTTTATTTAAATGAAGTCGACCAGTTGCCTGCCCTTCCTTCCATTATCCGTCACCGAGACAAACTGAACAAAGTTCTGAGGTCGACCTTGTAAAGATAAGGATTCAGGTCTGTCTGCTGTTTACCTATGCTCCTGCCCGCACTGCCCTTCTCTCCACATGTACGTGTTTGTTTGTTTGTCTATCTAATCTTTTGGGTTTTTATTTCTAATGAGGTCGACCAGTTGTCTATTTATTATTTTTTTTACTATGCATCAAGCTGCGCTGCTTGTTTTTGCTCCTGTGTGCTCGCGCACTCTCGCCTTTTCCACTTATTTTTTTTTGATTTATTTTTGATTTATTTTGTCAATTTAAAAAAAAATACGCATCGTGCTGTGCTGTTTGTGTTTGCTTGAGTGCATTCGCGCGCTCTCGCTTTCTCCACTTTACAATTTTTTTGTTATTATTTATCTATTCCTGAGAGTTTATGTTATTTTTTATTTGTTTATTTAAATGAAGTCGACCAGTTGCCTGCCCTTCCTTCCATTATCCGTCACCGAGACAAACTGAACAAAGTTCTGAGGTCGACCTTGTAAAGATAAGGATTCAGGTCTGTCTGCTGTTTACCTTTGCTCCTGCGCGCACTGCCCTTCTCTCCACATTTATGTGTTTGTTTGTTTGTCTATCTAATCTTTTGGGTTTTTATTTCTAATGAGGTCGACCAGTTGTCCATTTATTATTTTTTTTACTACGCATCAAGCTGCGCTGCTTGTCTTTGCTCCTGTGTGCTCGCGCACTCTCGCCTTTTCCACTTATTTTTATTTTTGATTTATTTTTGATTTATTTTGTCAATTTTAAAAAAAAATACGCATCGTGCTGTGCTGTTTGTGTTTGCTTGAGTGCATTCGCGCGCTCTCGCTTTCTCCACTTTACAATTTTTTTCTTATTATTTATCTATTCCTGAGAGTTTATCTTATTTTTTATTTGTTTATTTAAATGAAGTCGACCAGTTGCCTGCCCTTCCTTCCATTATCCGTCACCGAGACAAACTGAACAAAGTTCTGAGGTCGACCTTGTAAAGATAAGGATTCAGGTCTGTCTGCTGTTTACCTTTGCTCCTGCGCGCACTGCCCTTCTCTCCACATTTATGTGTTTGTTTGTTTGTCTATCTAATCTTTTGGGTTTTTATTTCTAATGAGGTCGACCAGTTGTCTATTTATTATTTTTTTACTACGCATCAAGCTGCGCTGCTTGTCTTTGCTCCTGTGTGCTCGCGCACTCTCGCCTTTTCCACTTATTTTTATTTTTGATTTATTTTTGATTTATTTTGTCAATTTAAAAAAATACGCATCGTGCTGTGCTGTTTGTGTTTGCTTTAGTGCATTCGCGCGCTCTTGCTTTCTCCACTTTACAATTTTTTTTGTTATTATTTATCTATTCCTGAGAGTTTATCTTATTTTTTATTTGTTTATTTAAATGAAGTCGACCAGTTGCCTGCCCTTCCTTCCATTATCCGTCACCGAGACAAACTGAACAAAGTTTTGAGGTCGACCTTGTAAAGATAAGGATTCAGGTCTGTCTGCTGTTTACCTTTGCTCCTGCGCGCACTGCCCTTCTCTCCACATTTATGTGTATGTTTGTTTGTCTATCTAATCTTTTGGGTTTTTATTTCTAATGAGGTCGACCAGTTGTCTATTTATTATTTTTTTTACTACGCATCAAGCTGCGCTGCTTGTCTTTGCTCCTGTGTGCTCGCGCACTCTCGCCTTTTCCACTTATTTTTATTTTTGATTTATTTTTGATTTATTTTGTCAATTTAAAAAAACAATAGGCATCGTGCTGTGCTGTTTGTGTTTGCTTGAGTGCATTCGCGCGCTCTCGCTTTCTCCACTTTACAATGTTTTTGTTATTATTTATCTATTCCTGAGAGTTTATCTTATTTTTTATTTGTTTATTTAAATGAAGTCGACCAGTTGCCTGCCCTTCCTTCCATTATCCGTCACCGAGACAAACTGAACAAAGTTCTGAGGTCGACCTTGTAAAGATAAGGATTCAGGTCTGTCTGCTGTTTACCTATGCTCCTGCCCGCATTGCCCTTCTCTCCACATGTACGTGTTTGTTTGTTTGTCTATCTAATCTTTTGGGTTTTTATTTCTAATGAGGTCGACCAGTTGTCTATTTATTATTTTTTTTACTATGCATCAAGCTGCGCTGCTTGTCTTTGCTCCTGTGTGCTCGCGCACTCTCGCCTTTTCCACTTATTTTTTTTTGATTTATTTTTGATTTATTTTGTCAATTTAAAAAAAAATACGCATCGTGCTGTGCTGTTTGTGTTTGCTTGAGTGCATTCGCGCGCTCTCGCTTTCTCCACTTTACAATTTTTCTGTTATTATTTATCTATTCCTGAGAGTTTATCTTATTTTTTATTTGTTTATTTAAATGAAGTCGACCAGTTGCCTGCCCTTCCTTCCATTATCCGTCACCGAGACAAAATGAACAAAGTTCTGAGGTCGACCTTGTAAAGATAAGGATTCAGGTCTGTCTGCTGCTAACCTTTGCTCCTGCGCCCACTGCCCTTCTCTCCACATTTATGTGTTTGTTTGTTTGTCTATCTAATCTTTTGGGTTTTTATTTCTAATGAGGTCGACCAGTTGTCTATTTATTATTTTTTTTACTACGCATCAAGCTGTGCTGCTTGTCTTTGCTCCTGTGTGCTCGCGCACTCTCGCCTTTTCCACTTATTTTTATTTTTGATTTATTTTTGATTTATTTTGTCAATTTAAAAAAAATACGCATCTTGCTGTGCTGTTTGTGTTTGCTTGAGTGCATTCGCGCGCTCTCGCTTTCTCCACTTTACAATTTTTTTCTTATTATTTATCTATTCCTGAGAGTTTATCTTATTTTTTATTTGTTTATTTAAATGAAGTCGACCAGTTGCCTGCCCTTCCTTCCATTATCCGTCACCGAGACAAACTGAACAAAGTTCTGAGGTCGACCTTGTAAAGATAAGGATTCAGGTCTGTCTGCTGTTTACCTTTGCTCCTGCGCGCACTGCCCTTCTCTCCACATTTATGTGTTTGTTTGTTTGTCTATCTAATCTTTTGGGTTTTTATTTCTAATGAGGTCGACCAGTTGTCTATTTATTATTTTTTTACTACGCATCATGCTGCGCTGCTTGTCTTTGCTCCTGTGTGCTCGCGCACTCTCGCCTTTTCCACTTATTTTTATTTTTGATTTATTTTTGATTTATTTTGTCAATTTAAAAAAAATACGCATCGTGCTGTGCTGTTTGTGTTTGCTTGAGTGCATTCGCGCGCTCTCGCTTTCTCCACTTTACAATTTTTTTGTTATTAATTATCTATTCCTGAGAGTTTATCTTATTTTTTATTTGTTTATTTAAATGAAGTCGACCAGTTGCCTGCCCTTCCTTCCATTATCCGTCACCGAGACAAACTGAACAAAGTTCTGATGTCGACCTTGTAAAGATAAGGATTCAGGTCTGTCTGCTGTTTACCTTTGCTCCTGCGCACACTGCCATTCTCTCCACATTTATGTGTTTGTTTGTTTGTCTATCTAATCTTTTGGGTTTTTATTTCTAATGAGGTCGACCAGTTGTCTATTTATTATTTTTTTTACTACGCATCAAGCTGCGCTCCTTGCCTTTGCTCCTGTGTGCTCGCGCACTATCGCCTTTTCCACTTATTTTTATTTTTGATTTATTTTTGATTTATTTTGTCAATTTAAAAAAAAAAATACGCATCGTGCTGTCCTGTTTGTGTTTGCTTGAGTGCATTCACGCGCTCTCGCTTTCTCCACTTTACAATTTTTTTGTTATTATTTATCTATTCCTGAGAGTTTATCTTATTTTTTATTTGTTTATTTAAATGAAGTCGACCTGTTGCTTGCCCTTCCTTCCATTATCCGTCACCGAGACAAACTGAACAAATTTCTGAGGTCGACCTTGTAAAGATAAGGATTCAGGTCTGTCTGCTGTTTACCTTTGCTCCTGCGCGCACTGCCCTTCTCTCCACATTTATGTGTTTGTTTGTTTGTCTATCTAATCATTTGCGTTTTTATTTCTAATGAGGTCGACCAGTTGTCTATTTATTATTTTTTTTACTACGCATCAAGCTGCGCTGCTTGTCTTTGCTCCTGTGTGCTCGCGCACTCTCGCCTTTTCCACTTATTTTTATTTTTGATTTATTTTTGATTTATTTTGTCAATTTAAAAAAACAATAGGCATCGTGCTGTGCTGTTTGTGTTTGCTTGAGTGCATTCGCGCGCTCTCGCTTTCTCCACTTTACAATGTTTTTGTTATTATTTATCTATTCCTGAGAGTTTATCTTATTTTTTATTTGTTTATTTAAATGAAGTCGACCAGCTTGCCTGCCCTTCCTTCCATTATCCGTCACCGAGACAAACTGAACAAAGTTCTGAGGTCGACCTTGTAAAGATAAGGATTCAGGTCTGTCTGCTGTTTACCTATGCTCCTGCCCGCATTGCCCTTCTCTCCACATGTACGTGTTTGTTTGTTTGTCTATCTAATCTTTTGGGTTTTTATTTCTAATGAGGTCGACCAGTTGTCTATTTATTATTTTTTTTACTATGCATCAAGCTGCGCTGCTTGTCTTTGCTCCTGTGTGCTCGCGCACTCTCGCCTTTTCCACTTATTTTTTTTTGATTTATTTTTGATTTATTTTGTCAATTTAAAAAAAAATACGCATCGTGCTGTGCTGTTTGTGTTTGCTTGAGTGCATTCGCGCGCTCTCGCTTTCTCCACTTTACAATTTTTCTGTTATTATTTATCTATTCCTGAGAGTTTATCTTATTTTTTATTTGTTTATTTAAATGAAGTCGACCAGTTGCCTGCCCTTCCTTCCATTATCCGTCACCGAGACAAAATGAACAAAGTTCTGAGGTCGACCTTGTAAAGATAAGGATTCAGGTCTGTCTGCTGCTAACCTTTGCTCCTGCGCCCACTGCCCTTCTCTCCACATTTATGTGTTGTTTGTTTGTCTATCTAATCTTTTGGGGTTTTTATTTCTAATGAGGTCGACCAGTTGTCTATTTATTATTTTTTTTACTACGCATCAAGCTGTGCTGCTTGTCTTTGCTCCTGTGGTGCTCGCGCACTCTCGCCTTTTCCACTTATTTTTATTTTTGATTTACTTTTGATTTATTTTGTCAATTTAAAAAAAATACGCATCTTGCTGTGCTGTTTGTGTTTGCTTTGAGTGCATTCGCGCGCTCTCGCTTTCTCCACTTTACAATTTTTTTTGTTATTATTTATCTATTCCTGAGAGTTTATCTTATTTTTTATTTGTTTTATTTAAATGAAGTCGACCAGTTGCCTGCCCTTCCTTCCATTATCCGTCACCGAGACAAACTGAACAAAGTTCTGAGTCGACCTTGTAAAGATAAGGATTCAGGTCTGTCTGCTCTTTACCTTTGCTCCTCTGCGCACTGCGCTTCTCTCACATTTATGTGTTTGTTTGTTTGTCAATCTAATCTTTTGGGTTTTTTATTTCTAATGAGGTCGACCAGTTGTCTATTTATTATTTTTTTATACTACGCATCAAGCTGCGCTGCTTGTCTTTGCTCCTGTGTGCTCGCGCACTCTCGCCTTTTCCACTTTATTTTTATTTTTGATTTATTTTTGATTTATTTTGTCAATTTTAAAAAAAAATACGCATCGTTCTGTGCTGTTTGTGTTTGCTTGAGTGCATTCGCGCGCTCTCGCTTTCTCCACTTTACAATTTTTTTCTTATTATTTATCTATTCCTGAGAGTTTATCTTATTTTTAATTTGTTTATTTAAATGAAGTCGACCAGTTGCCTGCCCTTCCTTCCATTATCCGTCACCGAGACAAACTGAACAAAGTTCTGAGGTCGACCTTGTAAAGATAAGGATTCAGGTCTGTCTGCTGTTTACCTTTGCTCCTGCGCGCACTGCCCTTCTCTCCACATTTATGTGTGTTGTTTGTTTGTCTATCTAATCTTTAGGGTTTTTATTTCTAATGAGGTCGACCAGTTGTCTATTTATTATTTTTTTACTACGCATCATGCTGCGCTGCTTGTCTTTGCTCCTGTGTGCTCGCGCACTCTCGCCTTTTCCACTTATTTTTATTTTTGATTTATTTTTGATTTATTTTGTCAATTTAAAAAAAATACGCATCGTGCTGTGCTGTTTGTGTTTGCTTGAGTGCATTCGCGCGCTCTCGCTTTCTCCACTTTACAATTTTTTTGTTATTAATTATCTATTCCTGAGAGTTTATCTTATTTTTTATTTGTTTATTTTAAATGAAGTCGACCAGTTGCCTGCCCTTCCTTCCATTATCCGTCACCGAGACAAACTGAACAAAGTTCTGATGTCGACCTTGTAAAGATAAGGATTCAGGTCTGTCTGCTGTTTACCTTTGCTCCTGCGCACACCTGCCATTCTCTCCACATTTATGTTTTGTTTGTTTGTCTATCTAATCTTTTGGGTTTTTATTTCTAATGAGGTCGACCAGTTTGTCTATTTATTATTTTTTTACTACGCATCAAGCTGCGCTCCTTGCCTTTGCTCCTGTGTGCTCGCGCACTATCGCCTTTTCCACTTATTTTTATTTTTGAT
>NW_025960126.1:0-20552 GCF_023159225.1 Perognathus longimembris pacificus | reverse complement strand
GCAAACACAAACAGCACAGCACGATGCGTATTTTTTTTAAAATTGACAAAATAAATCAAAAATAAATCAAAAATAAAAATAAGTGGAAAAGGCGAGAGTGCGCGAGCACACAGGAGCAAAGACAAGCAGCGCAGCTTGATGCGTAGTAAAAAAAATAATAAATAGACAACTGGTCGACCTCATTAGAAATAAAAACCCAAAAGATTAGATAGACAAACAAACAAACACATAAATGTGGAGAGAAGGGCAGTGCGCGCAGGAGCAAAGGTAAACAGCAGACAGACCTGAATCCTTATCTTTACAAGGTCGACCTCAGAACTTTGTTCAGTTTGTCTCGGTGACGGATAATGGAAGGAAGGGCAGGCAACTGGTCGACTTCATTTAAATAAACAAATAAAAAATAAGATAAACTCTCAGGAATAGATAAATAATAACAAAAAAATTGTAAAGTGGAGAAAGCGAGAGCGCGCGAATGCACTCAAGCAAACACAAACAGCACAGCACGATGCATATTTTTTTTAAATTGACAAAATAAATCAAAAATAAATCAAAAATAAAAATAAGTGGAAAAGGCGAGAGTGCGCGAGCACACAGGAGCAAAGACAAGCAGCGCAGCTTGATGCGTAGTAAAAAAAATAATAAATAGACAACTGGTCGACCTCATTAGAAATAAAAACCCAAAAGATTAGATAGACAAACAAACAAACACATAAATGTGGAGAGAAGGGCAGTGTGCGCAGGAGCAAATGTAAACAGCAGACAGACCTGAATCCTTATCTTTACAAGGTCGACCTCAGAACTTTGTTCAGTTTGTCTCGGTGACGGATAATGGAAGGAAGGGCAGGCAACTGGTCGACTTCATTTAAATAAACAAATAAAAAATAAGATAAACTCTCAGGAATAGATAAATAATAACAAAAATTGTAAAGTGGAGAAAGCGAGAGCGCGCGAATGCACTCAAGCAAACACAAACAGCACAGCACGATGCGTATTTTTTTTAAATTGACAAAATAAATCAAAAATAAATCAAAAATAAAAATAAGTGGAAAAGGCGAGAGTGCGCGAGCACACAGGAGCAAAGACAAGCAGCGCAGCTTGATGCGTAGTAAAAAAAAATAATAAATAGACAACTGGTCGACCTCATTAGAAATAAAAACCCAAAAGATTAGATAGACAAACAAACAAACACATAAATGTGGAGAGAAGGGCAGTGCGCGCAGGAGCAAAGGTAACAGCAGACAGACCTGAATCCTTATCTTTACAAGGTCGACCTCAGAACTTTGTTCAGTTTGTCTCGGTGACGGATAATGGAAGGAAGGGCAGGCAACTGGTCGACTTCATTTAAATAAACAAATAAAAAATAAGATAAACTCTCAGGAATAGATAAATAATAACAAAAAATTGTAAAGTGGAGAAAGCGAGAGCGCGCGAATGCACTCAAGCAAACACAAACAGCACAGCACGATGCGTATTTTTTTTTAAAATTGACAAAAATAAATCAAAAATAAAAATAAGTAAAAAGGCGAGAGTGCGCGAGCACACAGGAGCAAAGACAAGCAGCGCAGCTTGATGCGTAGTAAAAAAAATAATAAATAGACAACTGGTCGACCTCATTAGAAATAAAAACCCAAAAGATTAGATAGACAAACAAACAAACACATAAATGTGGAGAGAAGGGCAGTGCGCGCAGGAGCAAAGGTAAACAGCAGACAGACCTGAATCCTTATCTTTACAAGGTCGACCTCAGAACTTTGTTCAGTTTGTCTCGGTGACGGATAATGGAAGGAAGGGCAGGCAACTGGTCGACTTCATTTAAATAAACAAATAAAAAATAAGATAAACTCTCAGGAATAGATAAATAATAACAAAAAAATTGTAAAGTGGAGAAAGCGAGAGCGCGCGAATGCACTCAAGCAAACACAAACAGCACAGCACGATGCGTATTTTTTTTAAAATTGACAAAATAAATCAAAAATAAATCAAAAATAAAAATAAGTGGAAAAGGCGAGAGTGCGCGAGCACACAGGAGCAAAGACAAGCAGCGCAGCTTGATGCGTAGTAAAAAAAATAATAAATAGACAACTGGTCGACCTCATTAGAAATAAAAACCCAAAAGATTAGATAGACAAACAAACAAACACATAAATGTGGAGAGAAGGGCAGTGCGCGCAGGAGCAAAGGTAAACAGCAGACAGACCTGAATCCTTATCTTTACAAGGTCGACCTCAGAACTTTGTTCAGTTTGTCTCGGTGACGGATAATGGAAGGAAGGGCAGGCAACTGGTCGACTTCATTTAAATAAACAAATAAAAAATAAGATAAACTCTCAGGAATAGATAAATAATAACAAAAAAATTGTAAAGTGGAGAAAGCGAGAGCGCGCGAATGCACTCAAGCAAACACAAACAGCACAGCACGATGCGTATTTTTTTAAAATTGACAAAATAAATCAAAAATAAATCAAAAATAAAAATAAGTGGAAAAGGCGAGAGTGCGCGAGCACACAGGAGCAAAGACAAGCAGCGCAGCTTGATGCGTAGTAAAAAAAATAATAAATAGACAACTGGTCGACCTCATTAGAAATAAAAACCCAAAAGATTAGATAGACAAACAAACAAACACATAAATGTGGAGAGAAGGGCAGTGCGCGCAGGAGCAAAGGTAAACAGCAGACAGACCTGAATCCTTATCTTTACAAGGTCGACCTCAGAACTTTGTTCAGTTTGTCTCAGTGACGGATAATGGAAGGAAGGGCAGGCAACTGGTCGACTTCATTTAAATAAACAAATAAAAAATAAGATAAACTCTCAGGAATAGATAAATAATAACAAAAAAATTGTAAAGTGGAGAAAGCGAGAGCGCGCGAATGCACTCAAGCAAACACAAACAGCACAGCACGATGCGTATTTTTTTAAAAAATTGACAAAATAAATCAAAAATAAATCAAAAATAAAAATAAGTGGAAAAGGCGAGAGTGCGCGAGCACACAGGAGCAAAGACAAGCAGCGCAGCTTGATGCGTAGTAAAAAAATAATAAATAGACAACTGGTCGACCTCATTAGAAATAAAAACCCAAAAGATTAGATAGACAAACAAACAAACACATAAATGTGGAGAGAAGGGCAGTGCGCGCAGGAGCAAAGGTAAACAGCAGACAGACCTGAATCCTTATCTTTACAAGGTCGACCTCAGAACTTTGTTCAGTTTGTCTCGGTGACGGATAATGGAAGGAAGGGCAGGCAACTGGTCGACTTCATTTAAATAAACAAATAAAAAATAAGATAAACTCTCAGGAATAGATAAATAATAACAAAAAAAATTGTAAAGTGGAGAAAGCGAGAGCGCGCGAATGCACTCAAGCAAACACAAACAGCACAGCACGATGCGTATTTTTTTTAAAATTGACAAAATAAATCAAAAATAAATCAAAAATAAAAATAAGTGGAAAAGGCGAGAGTGCGCGAGCACAAAGGAGCAAAGACAAGCAGCGCAGCTTGATGCGTAGTAAAAAAAAATAATAAATAGACAACTGGTCGACCTCATTAGAAATAAAAACCCAAAAGATTAGATAGACAAACAAACAAACACATAAATGTGGAGAGAAGGGCAGTGCGCGCAGGAGCAAAGGTAAACAGCAGACAGACCTGAATCCTTATCTTTACAAGGTCGACCTCAGAACTTTGTTCAGTTTGTCTCGGTGACGGATAATGGAAGGAAGGGCAGGCAACTGGTCGACTTCATTTAAATAAACAAATAAAAAATAAGATAAACTCTCAGGAATAGATAAATAATAACAAAAAATTGTAAAGTGGAGAAAGCGAGAGCGCGAATGCACTCAAGCAAACACAAACAGCACAGCACGATGCGTATTTTTTTTAAAATTGACAAAATAAATCAAAAATAAAATTAAGTGGAAAAGGCGAGAGTGCGCGAGCACACAGGAGCAAAGACAAGCAGCGCAGCTTGATGCGTAGTAAAAAAAATAATAAATAGACAACTGGTCGACCTCATTAGAAATAAAAAACCCAAAAGATTAGATAGACAAACAAACAAACAACATAAATGTGGAGAGAAGGGCAGTGCGCGCAGGAGCAAAGGTAAACAGCAGACAGACCTGAATCCTTATCTTTACAAGGTCGACCTCAGAACTTTGTTCAGTTTGTCTCGGTGACGGATAATGGAAGGAAGGGCAGGCAACTGGTCGACTTCATTTAAATAAACAAATAAAAAATAAGATAAACTCTCAGGAATAGATAAATAATAACAAAAAAATTGTAAAGTGGAGAAAGCGAGAGCGCGCGAATGCACTCAAGCAAACACAAACAGCACAGCACGATGCGTATTTTTTTTAAAATTGACAAAATAAATCAAAAATAAAAATAAGTGGAAAAGGCGAGAGTGCGCGAGCACACAGGAGCAAAGACAAGCAGCGCAGCTTGATGCGTAGTAAAAAAAATAATAAATAGACAACTGGTCGACCTCATTAGAAATAAAAACCCAAAAGATTAGATAGACAAACAAACAAACACATAAATGTGGAGAGAAGGGCAGTGCGCGCAGGAGCAAAGGTAAACAGCAGACAGACCTGAATCCTTATCTTTACAAGGTCGACCTCAGAACTTTGTTCAGTTTGTCTCGGTGACGGATAATGGAAGGAAGGGCAGGCAACTGGTCGACTTCATTTAAATAAACAAATAAAAAATAAGATAAACTCTCAGGAATAGATAAATAATAACAAAAAATTGTAAAGTGGAGAAAGCGAGAGCGCGCGAATGCACTCAAGCAAACACAAACAGCACAGCACGATGCGTATATTTTTTTAAATTGACAAAATAAATCAAAAATAAATCAAAAATAAAAATAAGTGGAAAAGGCGAGAGTGCGCGAGCACACAGGAGCAAAGACAAGCAGCGCAGCTTGATGCGTAGTAAAAAAAATAATAAATAGACAACTGGTCGACCTCATTAGAAATAAAAACCCAAAAGATTAGATAGACAAACAAACAAACACATAAATGTGGAGAGAAGGGCAGGCGCGCAGGAGCAAAGGTAAACAGCAGACAGACCTGAATCCTTATCTTTACAAGGTCGACCTCAGAACTTTGTTCAGTTTGTCTCGGTGACGGATAATGGAAGGAAGGGCAGGCAACTGGTCGACTTCATTTAAATAAACAAATAAAAAATAAGATAAACTCTCAGGAATAGATAAATAATAACAAAAATATTGTAAAGTGGAGAAAGCGAGAGCGCGCGAATGCACTCAAGCAAACACAAACAGCACAGCACGATGCGTGTTTTTTTTAAAATTGACAAAATAAATCAAAATAAATCAAAAATAAAAATAAGTGGAAAAGGCGAGAGTGCGCGAGCACACAGGAGCAAAGACAAGCAGCGCAGCTTGATGCGTAGTAAAAAAAATAATAAATAGACAACTGGTCGACCTCATTAGAAATAAAAACCCAAAAGATTAGATAGACAAACAAACAAACACATAAATGTGGAGAGAAGGGCAGTGCGCGCAGGAGCAAAGGTAAACAGCAGACAGACCTGAATCCTTATCTTTACAAGGTCGACCTCAGAACTTTGTTCAGTTTGTCTCGGTGACGGATAATGGAAGGAAGGGCAGGCAACTGGTCGACTTCATTTAAATAAACAAATAAAAAATAAGATAAACTCTCAGGAATAGATAAATAATAACAAAAAAATTGTAAAGTGGAGAAAGCGAGAGCGCGCGAATGCACTCAAGCAAACACAAACAGCACAGCACGATGCGTATTTTTTTTTAAATTGACAAAATAAATCAAAAATAAATCAAAAATAAAAATAAGTGGAAAAGGGGAGAGTGCGCGAGCACACAGGAGCAAAGACAAGCAGCGCAGCTTGATGCGTAGTAAAAAAAATAATAAATAGACAACTGGTCGACCTCATTAGAAATAAAAACCCAAAAGATTAGATAGACAAACAAACAAACACATAAATGTGGAGAGAAGGGCAGTGCGCGCAGGAGCAAAGGTAAACAGCAGACAGACCTGAATCCTTATCTTTACAAGGTCGACCTCAGAACTTTGTTCAGTTTGTCTCGGTGACGGATAATGGAAGGAAGGGCAGGCAACTGGTCGACTTCATTTAAATAAACAAATAAAAAATAAGATAAACTCTCAGGAATAGATAAATAATAACAAAAAAATTGTAAAGTGGAGAAAGCGAGAGCGCGCGAATGCACTCAAGCAAACACAAACAGCACAGCACGATGCGTATTTTTTTTAAAATTGACAAAATAAATCAAAAATAAATCAAAAATAAAAATAAGTGGAAAAGGCGAGAGTGCGCGAGCACACAGGAGCAAAGACAAGCAGCGCAGCTTGATGCGTAGTAAAAAAAATAATAAATAGACAACTGGTCGACCTCATTAGAAATAAAAACCCAAAAGATTAGATAGACAAACAAACAAACACATAAATGTGGAAGAAGGGCAGTGCGCGCAGGAGCAAAGGTAAACAGCAGACAGACCTGAATCCTTATCTTTACAAGGTCGACCTCAGAACTTTGTTCAGTTTGTCTCGGTGACGGATAATGGAAGGAAGGGCAGGCAACTGGTCGACTTCATTTAAATAAACAAATAAAAATAAGATAAACTCTCAGGAATAGATAAATAATAACAAAAAAATTGTAAAGTGGAGAAAGCGAGAGCGCGCGAATGCACTCAAGCAAACACAAACAGCACAGCACGATGCGTATTTTTTTTTAAAATTGACAAAATAAATCAAAAATAAAAATAAGTGGAAAAGGCGAGAGTGCGCGAGCACACAGGAGCAAAGACAAGCAGCGCAGCTTGATGCGTAGTAAAAAAAATAATAAATAGACAACTGGTCGACCTCATTAGAAATAAAAACCCAAAAGATTAGATAGACAAACAAACAAACACATAAATGTGGAGAGAAGGGCAGTGTGCGCAGGAGCAAAGGTAAACAGCAGACAGACCTGAATCCTTATCTTTACAAGGTCGACCTCAGAACTTTGTTCAGTTTGTCTCGGTGACGGATAATGGAAGGAAGGGCAGGCAACTGGTCGACTTCATTTAAATAAACAAATAAAAAATAAGATAAACTCTCAGGAATAGATAAATAATAACAAAAAATTGTAAAGTGGAGAAAGCGAGAGCGCGCGAATGCACTCAAGCAAACACAAACAGCACAGCACGATGCGTATTTTTTTTAAAATTGACAAAATAAATAAAAAATAAATCAAAAATAAAAATAAGTGGAAAAGGCGAGAGTGCGCGAGCACACAGGAGCAAAGACAAGCAGCGCAGCTTGATGCGTACTAAAAAAAATAATAAATAGACAACTGGTCGACCTCATTAGAAATAAAAACCCAGAGATTAGATAGACAAACAAACAAACACATAAATGTGGAGAGAAGGGCAGTGCGCGCAGGAGCAAAGGTAAACAGCAGACAGACCTGAATCCTTATCTTTACAAGGTCGACCTCAGAACTTTGTTCAGTTTGTCTCGGTGACGGATAATGGAAGGAAGGGCAGGCAACTGGTCGACTTCATTTAAATAAACAAATAAAAAATAAGATAAACTCTCAGGAATAGATAAATAATAACAAAAAAATTGTAAAGTGGAGAAAGCGAGAGCGCGCGAATGCACTCAAGCAAACACAAACAGCACAGCACGATGCGTATTTTTTTTAAATTGACAAAATAAATCAAAAATAAATCAAAAATAAAAATAAGTGGAAAAGGCGAGAGTGCGCGAGCACACAGGAGCAAAGACAAGCAGCGCAGCTTGATGCGTAGTAAAAAAAATAATAAATAGACAACTGGTCGACCTCATTAGAAATAAAAACCCAAAAGATTAGATAGACAAACAAACAAACACATAAATGTGGAGAGAAGGGCAGTGTGCGCAGGAGCAAAGGTAAACAGCAGACAGACCTGAATCCTTATCTTTACAAGGTCGACCTCAGAACTTTGTTCAGTTTGTCTCGGTGACGGATAATGGAAGGAAGGGCAGGCAACTGGTCGACTTCATTTAAATAAACAAATAAAAAATAAGATAAACTCTCAGGAATAGATAAATAATAACAAAAAATTGTAAAGTGGAGAAAGCGAGAGCGCGCGAATGCACTCAAGCAAACACAAACAGCACAGCACGATGCGTATTTTTTTTAAATTGACAAAATAAATCAAAAATAAATCAAAAATAAAATAAGTGGAAAAGGCGAGAGTGCGCGAGCACACAGGAGCAAAGACAAGCAGCGCAGCTTGATGCGTAGTAAAAAAAATAATAAATAGACAACTGGTCGACCTCATTAGAAATAAAAACCCAAAAGATTAGATAGACAAACAAACAAACACATAAATGTGGAGAGAAGGGCAGTGCGCGCAGGAGCAAAGGTAACAGCAGACAGACCTGAATCCTTATCTTTACAAGGTCGACCTCAGAACTTTGTTCAGTTTGTCTCGGTGACGGATAATGGAAGGAAGGGCAGGCAACTGGTCGACTTCATTTAAATAAACAAATAAAAAATAAGATAAACTCTCAGGAATAGATAAATAATAACAAAAAAATTGTAAAGTGGAGAAAGCGAGAGCGCGCGAATGCACTCAAGCAAACACAAACAGCACAGCACGATGCGTATTTTTTTTAAATTGACAAAATAAATCAAAAATAAATCAAAAATAAAAATAAGTGAAAAGGCGAGAGTGCGCGAGCACACAGGAGCAAAGACAAGCAGCACAGCTTGATGCGTAGTAAAAAAAATAATAAATAGACAACTGGTCGACCTCATTAGAAATAAAAACCCAAAAGATTAGATAGACAAACAAACAAACACATAAATGTGGAGAAGGGCAGTGCGCGCAGGAGCAAAGGTAAACAGCAGACAGACCTGAATCCTTATCTTTACAAGGTCGACCTCAGAACTTTGTTCAGTTTGTCTCGGTGACGGATAATGGAAGGAAGGGCAGGCAACTGGTCGACTTCATTTAAATAAACAAATAAAAAATAAGATAAACTCTCAGGAATAGATAAATAATAACAAAAAAATTGTAAAGTGGAGAAAGCGAGAGCGCGCGAATGCACTCAAGCAAACACAAACAGCACAGCACGATGCGTATTTTTTTTTAAATTGACAAAATAAATCAAAAATAAATCAAAAATAAAAATAAGTGGAAAAGGCGAGAGTGCGCGAGCACACAGGAGCAAAGACAAGCAGCGCAGCTTGATGCGTAGTAAAAAAAATAATAAATAGACAACTGGTCGACCTCATTAGAAATAAAAACCCAAAAGATTAGATAGACAAACAAACAAACACATAAATGTGGAGAGAAGGGCAGTGTGCGCAGGAGCAAAGGTAAACAGCAGACAGACCTGAATCCTTATCTTTACAAGGTCGACCTCAGAACTTTGTTCAGTTTGTCTCGGTGACGGATAATGGAAGGAAGGGCAGGCAACTGGTCGACTTCATTTAAATAAACAAATAAAAAATAAGATAAACTCTCAGGAATAGATAAATAATAACAAAAATATTGTAAAGTGGAGAAAGCGAGAGCGCGCGAATGCACTCAAGCAAACACAAACAGCACAGCACGATGCGTATTTTTTTTAAAATTGACAAAATAAATCAAAAATAAATCAAAAATAAAAATAAGTGGAAAAGGCGAGAGTGCGCGAGCACACAGGAGCAAAGACAAGCAGCGCAGCTTGATGCGTAGTAAAAAAAATAATAAATAGACAACTGGTCGACCTCATTAGAAATAAAAACCCAAAAGATTAGATAGACAAACAAACAAACACATAAATGTGGAGATGGGCAGTGCGCGCAGGAGCAAAGGTAAACAGCAGACAGACCTGAATCCTTATCTTTACAAGGTCGACCTCAGAACTTTGTTCAGTTTGTCTCGGTGACGGATAATGGAAGGAAGGGCAGGCAACTGGTCGACTTCATTTAAATAAACAAATAAAAAATAAGATAAACTCTCAGGAATAGATAAATAATAACAAAAAAATTGTAAAGTGGAGAAAGCGAGAGCGCGCGAATGCACTCAAGCAAACACAAACAGCACAGCACGATGCGTATTTTTTTAAAATTGACAAAATAAATCAAAAATAAATCAAAAATAAAAATAAGTGGAAAAGGCGAGAGTGCGCGAGCACACAGGAGCAAAGACAAGCAGCGCAGCTTGATGCGTAGTAAAAAAAATAATAAATAGACAACTGGTCGACCTCATTAGAAATAAAAACCCAAAAGATTAGATAGACAAACAAACAAACACATAAATGTGGAGAGAAGGGCAGTGCGCGCAGGAGCAAAGGTAAACAGCAGACAGACCTGAATCCTTATCTTTACAAGGTCGACCTCAGAACTTTGTTCAGTTTGTCTCGGTGACGGATAATGGAAGGAAGGGCAGGCAACTGGTCGACTTCATTTAAATAAACAAATAAAAAATAAGATAAACTCTCAGGAATAGATAAATAATAACAAAAAAATTGTAAAGTGGAGAAAGCGAGAGCGCGCGAATGCACTCAAGCAAACACAAACAGCACAGCACGATGCGTATTTTTTTTTAAATTGACAAAATAAATGAAAAATAAATCAAAAATAAAAATAAGTGGAAAAGGCGAGAGTGCGCGAGCACACAGGAGCAAAGACAAGCAGCGCAGCTTGATGCGTACTAAAAAAAATAATAAATAGACAACTGGTCGACCTCATTAAAAATAAAAAACCCAGAAGATTAGGTAGACAAACAAACAAACACATAAATGTGGAGAGAAGGGCAGTGCGCGCAGGAGCAAAGGTAAACAGCAGACAGACCTGAATCCTTATCTTTACAAGGTCGACCTCAGAACATTGTTCAGTTTGTCTCGGTGACGGATAATGGAAGGAAGGGCAGGCAACTGGTCGACTTCATTTAAATAAACAAATAAAAAATAAGATAAACTCTCAGGAATAGATAAATAATAACAAAAAAATTGTAAAGTGGAGAAAGCGAGAGCGCGCGAATGCACTCAAGCAAACACAAACAGCACAGCACGATGCATATTTTTTATTAAATTGACAAAATAAATCAAAAATAAATCAAAAATAAAAATAAGTGGAAAAGGCGAGAGTGCGCGAGCACACAGGAGCAAAGACAAGCAGCGCAGCTTGATGCGTAGTAAAAAAAATAATAAATAGACAACTGGTCGACCTCATTAGAAATAAAAACCCAAAAGATTAGATAGACAAACAAACAAACACATAAATGTGGAGAGAAGGGCAGTGTGCGCAGGAGCAAATGTAAACAGCAGACAGACCTGAATCCTTATCTTTACAAGGTCGACCTCAGAACTTTGTTCAGTTTGTCTCGGTGACGGATAATGGAAGGAAGGGCAGGCAACTGGTCGACTTCATTTAAATAAACAAATAAAAAATAAGATAAACTCTCAGGAATAGATAAATAATAACAAAAATTGTAAAGTGGAGAAAGCGAGAGCGCGCGAATGCACTCAAGCAAACACAAACAGCACAGCACGATGCGTATTTTTTTTAAATTGACAAAATAAATAAAAATAAATAAAAAATAAAAATAAGTGGAAAAGGCGAGAGTGCGCGAGCACACAGGAGCAAAGACAAGCAGCGCAGCTTGATGCGTAGTAAAAAAAAATAATAAATAGACAACTGGTCGACCTCATTAGAAATAAAAACCAGAAGATTAGATAGACAAACAAACAAACACATAAATGTGGAGAGAAGGGCAGTGCGCGCAGGAGCAAAGGTAAGCAGCAGACAGACCTGAATCCTTATCTTTACAAGGTCGACCTCAGAACTTTGTTCATTTTGTCTCGGTGACGGATAATGGAAGGAAGGGCAGGCAACTGGTCGACTTCATTTAAATACACAAATAAAAAATAAGATAAACTCTCAGGAATAGATAAATAATAACAAAAAAATTGTAAAGTGGAGAAAGCGAGAGCGTGCGAATGCACTCAAGCAAACACAAACAGCACAGCACGATGCGTATTTTTTTTAAATTGACAAAATAAATCAAAAATAAATCAAAAATAAAAATAAGTGTAAAAGGCGAGAGTGCGCGAGCACACAGGAGCAAAGACAAGCAGCACAGCTTGATGCGTAGTAAAAAAAATAATAAATAGAGAACTGGTCGACCTCATTAGAAATAAAAACCCAAAAGATTAGATAGACAAACAAACAAACACATAAATGTGGAGCTAAGGGCAGTGCGCGCAGGAGCAAAGGTAAACAGCAGACAGACCTGAATCCTTATCTTTACAAGGTCGACCTCAGAACTTTGTTCAGTTTGTCTCGGTGACGGATAATGGAAGGAAGGGCAGGCAACTGGTCGACTTCATTTAAATAAACAAATAAAAAATAAGATAAACTCTGAGGAATAGATAAATAATAACAAAAAAATTGTAAAGTGGAGAAAGCGAGAGCGCGCGAATGCACTCAAGCAAACACAAACAGCACAGCACGATGCGTATTTTTTTTTAATTGACAAAATAAATCAAAAATAAATCAAAAATAAAAATAAGTGGAAAAGGCGAGAGTGCGCGAGCACACAGGAGCAAAGACAAGCAGCGCAGCTTGATGAGTAGTAAAAAAAATAATAAATAGACAACTGGTCGACCTCATTAGAAATAAAAACCCAAAAGATTAGATAGACAAACAAACAAACACATAAATGTGGAGAGAAGGGCAGTGTGCGCAGGAGTAAAGGTAAACAGCAGACAGACCTGAATCCTTATCTTTACAAGGTCGACCTCAGAACTTTGTTCAGTTTGTCTCGGTGACGGATAATGGAAGGAAGGGCAGGCAACTGGTCGACTTCATTTAAATAAACAAATAAAAAATAAGATAAACTCTCAGGAATAGATAAATAATAACAAAAATATTGTAAAGTGGAGAAAGCGAGAGCGCGCGAATGCACTCAAGCAAACACAAACAGCACAGCACGATGCGTATTTTTTTTAAAATTGACAAAATAAATCAAAAATAAATCAAAAATAAAAATAAGTGGAAAAGGCGAGAGTGCGCGAGCACACAGGAGCAAAGACAAGCAGCGCAGCTTGATGTGTTGTAAAAAAAATAATAAATAGACAACTGGTCGACCTCATTAGAAATAAAAACCCAAAAGATTAGATAGACAAACAAACAAACACATAAATGTGGAGATGGGCAGTGCGCGCAGGAGCAAAGGTAAACAGCAGACAGACCTGAATCCTTATCTTTACACGGTCGACCTCAGAACTTTGTTCAGTTTGTCTCGGTGACGGATAATGGAAGGAAGGGCAGGCAACTGGTCGACTTCATTTAAATAAACAAATAAAAAATAAGATAAACTCTCAGGAATAGATAAATAATAACAAAAAAATTGTAAAGTGGAGAAAGCGAGAGCGCGCGAATGCACTCAAGCAAACACAAACAGCACAGCACGATGCGTATTTTTTTAAAATTGACAAAATAAATCAAAAATAAATCAAAAATAAAAATAAGTGGAAAAGGCGAGAGTGCGCGAGCACACAGGAGCAAAGACAAGCAGCGCAGCTTGATGCGTACTAAAAAAAATAATAAATAGACAACTGGTCGACCTCATTAGAAATAAAAACCCAAAAGATTAGGTAGACAAACAAACAAACACATAAATGTGGAGAGAAGGGCAGTGCGCGCAGGAGCAAAGGTAAACAGCAGACAGACCTGAATCCTTATCTTTACAAGGTCGACCTCAGAACATTGTTCAGTTTGTCTCGGTGACGGATAATGGAAGGAAGGGCAGGCAACTGGTCGACTTCATTTAAATAAACAAATAAAAAATAAGATAAACTCTCAGGAATAGATAAATAATAACAAAAAAATTGTAAAGTGGAGAAAGCGAGAGCGCGCGAATGCACTCAAGCAAACACAAACAGCACAGCACGATGCATATTTTTTTTTAAATTGACAAAATAAATGAAAAATAAATCAAAAATAAAAATAAGTGGAAAAGGCGAGAGTGCGCGAGCACACAGGAGCAAAGACAAGCAGCGCAGCTTGATGCGTACTAAAAAAAATAATAAATAGACAACTGGTCGACCTCATTAAAAATAAAAACCCAGAAGATTAGGTAGACAAACAAACAAACACATAAATGTGGAGAGAAGGGCAGTGCGCGCAGGAGCAAAGGTAAACAGCAGACAGACCTGAATCCTTATCTTTACAAGGTCGACCTCAGAACATTGTTCAGTTTGTCTCGGTGACGGATAATGGAAGGAAGGGCAGGCAACTGGTCGACTTCATTTAAATAAACAAATAAAAAATAAGATAAACTCTCAGGAATAGATAAATAATAACAAAAAAATTGTAAAGTGGAGAAAGCGAGAGCGCGCGAATGCACTCAAGCAAACACAAACAGCACAGCACGATGCATATTTTTTATTAAATTGACAAAATAAATCAAAAATAAATCAAAAATAAAAATAAGTGGAAAAGGCGAGAGTGCGCGAGCACACAGGAGCAAAGACAAGCAGCGCAGCTTGATGCGTAGTAAAAAAAATAATAAATAGACAACTGGTCGACCTCATTAGAAATAAAAACCCAAAAGATTAGATAGACAAACAAACAAACACATAAATGTGGAGAGAAGGGCAGTGTGCGCAGGAGCAAATGTAAACAGCAGACAGACCTGAATCCTTATCTTTACAAGGTCGACCTCAGAACTTTGTTCAGTTTGTCTCGGTGACGGATAATGGAAGGAAGGGCAGGCAACTGGTCGACTTCATTTAAATAAACAAATAAAAAATAAGATAAACTCTCAGGAATAGATAAATAATAACAAAAATTGTAAAGTGGAGAAAGCGAGAGCGCGCGAATGCACTCAAGCAAACACAAACAGCACAGCACGATGCGTATTTTTTTTAAATTGACAAAATAAATCAAAAATAAATCAAAAATAAAAATAAGTGGAAAAGGCGAGAGTGCGCGAGCACACAGGAGCAAAGACAAGCAGCGCAGCTTGATGCGTAGTAAAAAAAATAATAAATAGACAACTGGTCGACCTCATTAGAAATAAAAACCCAGAAGATTAGATAGACAAACAAACAAACACATAAATGTGGAGAGAAGGGCAGTGCGCGCAGGAGCAAAGGTAAGCAGCAGACAGACCTGAATCCTTATCTTTACAAGGTCGACCTCAGAACTTTGTTCATTTTGTCTCGGTGACGGATAATGGAAGGAAGGGCAGGCAACTGGTCGACTTCATTTAAATAAACAAATAAAAAATAAGATAAACTCTCAGGAATAGATAAATAATAACAAAAAATTGTAAAGTGGAGAAAGCGAGAGCGTGCGAATGCACTCAAGCAAACACAAACAGCACAGCACGATGCGTATTTTTTTTTAAATTGACAAAATAAATCAAAAATAAATCAAAAATAAAAATAAGTGGTAAAAGGCGAGAGTGCGCGAGCACACAGGAGCAAAGACAAGCAGCGCAGCTTGATGCGTAGTAAAAAAAATAATAAATAGACAACTGGTCGACCTCATTAGAAATAAAAACCCAAAAGATTAGATAGACAAACAAACAAACACATAAATGTGGAGCTAAGGGCAGTGCGCGCAGGAGCAAAGGTAAACAGCAGACAGACCTGAATCCTTATCTTTACAAGGTCGACCTCAGAACTTTGTTCAGTTTGTCTCGGTGACGGATAATGGAAGGAAGGGCAGGCAACTGGTCGACTTCATTTAAATAAACAAATAAAAAATAAGATAAACTCTCAGGAATAGATAAATAATAACAAAAAAATTGTAAAGTGGAGAAAGCGAGAGCGCGCGAATGCACTCAAGCAAACACAAACAGCACAGCACGATGCGTATTTTTTTTTAAATTGACAAAATAAATAAAAAATAAATAAAAAATAAAAATAAGTGGAAAAGGCGAGAGTGCGCGAGCACACAGGAGCAAAGACAAGCAGCGCAGCTTGATGCGTAGTAAAAAAAATAATAAATAGACAACTGGTCGACCTCATTAGAAATAAAAACCCAAAAGATTAGATAGACAAACAAACAAACACATAAATGTGGAGAGAAGGGCAGTGCGCGCAGGAGCAAAGGTAACAGCAGACAGACCTGAATCCTTATCTTTACAAGGTCGACCTCAGAACTTTGTTCAGTTTGTCTCGGTGACGGATAATGGAAGGAAGGGCAGGCAACTGGTCGACTTCATTTAAATAAACAAATAAAAAATAAGATAAACTCTCAGGAATAGATAAATAATAACAAAAAATTGTAAAGTGGAGAAAGCGAGAGCGCGCGAATGCACTCAAGCAAACACAAACAGCACAGCACGATGCGTATTTTTTTTAAATTGACAAAATAAATCAAAAATAAATCAAAAATAAAAATAAGTGGAAAAGGCGAGAGTGCGCGAGCACACAGGAGCAAAGACAAGCAGCGCAGCTTGATGCGTAGTAAAAAAAATAATAAATAGACAACTGGTCGACCTCATTAGAAATAAAAACCCAAAAGATTAGATAGACAAACAAACAAACACATAAATGTGGAGATGGGCAGTGCGCGCAGGAGCAAAGGTAAACAGCAGACAGACCTGAATCCTTATCTTTACAAGGTCGACCTCAGAACTTTGTTCAGTTTGTCTCGGTGACGGATAATGGAAGGAAGGGCAGGCAACTGGTCGACTTCATTTAAATAAACAAATAAAAAATAAGATAAACTCTGAGGAATAGATAAATAATAACAAAAAAATTGTAAAGTGGAGAAAGCGAGAGCGCGCGAATGCACTCAAGCAAACACAAACAGCACAGCACGATGCGTATTTTTTTTAAATTGACAAAATAAATCAAAAATAAATCAAAAATAAAAATAAGTGGAAAAGGCGAGAGTGCGCGAGCACACAGGAGCAAAGACAAGCAGCGCAGCTTGATGCGTAGTAAAAAATAATAAATAGACAACTGGTCGACCTCATTAGAAATAAAAACCCAAAAGATTAGATAGACAAACAAACAAACACATAAATGTGGAGAGAAGGGCAGTGTGCGCAGGAGTAAAGGTAAACAGCAGACAGACCTGAATCCTTATCTTTACAAGGTCGACCTCAGAACTTTGTTCAGTTTGTCTCGGTGACGGATAATGGAAGGAAGGGCAGGCAACTGGTCGACTTCATTTAAATAAACAAATAAAAAATAAGATAAACTCTCAGGAATAGATAAATAATAACAAAAATATTGTAAAGTGGAGAAAGCGAGAGCGCGCGAATGCACTCAAGCAAACACAAACAGCACAGCACGATGCGTATTTTTTTTAAAATTGACAAAATAAATCAAAAATAAATAAAAAATAAAAATAAGTGGAAAAGGCGAGAGTGCGCGAGCACACAGGAGCAAAGACAAGCAGCGCAGCTTGATGTGTAGTAAAAAAAATAATAAATAGACAACTGGTCGACCTCATTAGAAATAAAAACCCAAAAGATTAGATAGACAAACAAACAAACACATAAATGTGGAGATGGGCAGTGCGCGCAGGAGCAAAGGTAAACAGCAGACAGACCTGAATCCTTATCTTTACACGGTCGACCTCAGAACTTTGTTCAGTTTGTCTCGGTGACGGATAATGGAAGGAAGGGCAGGCAACTGGTCGACTTCATTTAAATAAACAAATAAAAAATAAGATAAACTCTCAGGAATAGATAAATAATAACAAAAAAATTGTAAAGTGGAGAAAGCGAGAGCGCGCGAATGCACTCAAGCAAACACAAACAGCACAGCACGATGCGTATTTTTTTTTAAATTGACAAAATAAATCAAAAATAAATCAAAAATAAAAATAAGTGGAAAAGGCGAGAGTGCGCGAGCACACAGGAGCAAAGACAAGCAGCGCAGCTTGATGCGTAGTAAAAAAAATAATAAATAGACAACTGGTCGACCTCATTAGAAATAAAAACCCAAAAGATTAGATAGACAAACAAACAAACACATAAATGTGGAGAGAAGGGCAGTGCGCGCAGGAGCAAAGGTAAACAGCAGACAGACCTGAATCCTTATCTTTACAAGGTCGACCTCAGAACTTTGTTCAGTTTGTCTCGGTGACGGATAATGGAAGGAAGGGCAGGCAACTGGTCGACTTCATTTAAATAAACAAATAAAAAATAAGATAAACTCTCAGGAATAGATAAATAATAACAAAAAAATTGTAAAGTGGAGAAAGCGAGAGCGCGCGAATGCACTCAAGCAAACACAAACAGCACAGCACGATGCGTATTTTTTTTTAAATTGACAAAATAAATCAAAAATAAATCAAAAATAAAAATAAGTGGAAAAGGCGAGAGTGCGCGAGCACACAGGAGCAAAGACAAGCAGCGCAGCTTGATGCGTAGTAAAAAAAATAATAAATAGACAACTGGTCGACCTCATTAGAAATAAAAACCCAAAAGATTAGATAGACAAACAAACAAACACATAAATGTGAGAGATGGGAAGTGCGCGCAGGAGCAAAGGTAAACAGCAGACAGACCTGAATCCTTATCTTTACAAGGTCGACCTCAGAACTTTGTTCAGTTTGTCTCGGTGACCGATAATGGAAGGAAGGGCAGGCAACTGGTCGACTTCATTTAAATAAACAAATATAAAATAAGATAAACTCTCAGGAATAGATAAATAATAACAAAAAAATTGCAAAGTGGAGAAAGCGAGAGCGCGCGAATGCACTCAAGCAAACACAAACAGCACAGCACGATGCGTATTTTTTTTTAAAATTGACAAAATAAATCATAAATAAATCAAAAATAAAATAAGTGGAAAAAGCGAGAGTGCGCGAGCACACAGGAGCAAAGACAAGCAGCGCAGCCTGATGCGTAGTAAAAAAAATAATAAATAGACAACTGGTCGACCTCATTAGAAATAAAAACCCAAAAGATTAGATAGACAAACAAACAAACACATAAATGTGGAAAGAAGGGCAGTGCGCGCAGGAGCAAAGGTATACAGCAGACAGACCTGAATCCTTATCTTTACAAGGTCGACCTCAGAACTTTGTTCAGTTTGTCTCGGTGACGGATAATGAAAGGAAGGGCAGGCAACTGGTCGACTTCAGTTAAATAAAAAAATAAAAAATAAGATAAACTCTCAGGAATAGATAAATAATACAAAAAAATTGTAAAGTGGAGAAAGCGAGAGCGCGCGAATGCACTCAAGCAAACACAAACAGCACAGCACGATGCGTATTTTTTTTTAAAATTGACAAAATAAATCAAAAATAAATCAAAAATAAAAATAAGTGGAAAAGGCGAGAGTGCGCGAGCACACAGGAGCAAAGAGAAGCAGCGCAGCTTGATGTGTAGTAAAAAAAATAATAAATAGACAACTGGTCGACCTCATTAGAAATAAAAACCCAAAAGATTAGATAGACAAACAAACAAACACATAAATGTGGAGATGGGCAGTGCGCGCAGGAGCAAAGGTAAACAGCAGACAGACCTGAATCCTTATCTTTACACGGTCGACCTCAGAACTTTGTTCAGTTTGTCTCGGTGACGGATAATGGAAGGAAGGGCAGGCAACTGGTCGACTTCATTTAAATAAACAAATAAAAAATAAGATAAACTCTCAGGAATAGATAAATAATAACAAAAAATTGTAAAGTGGAGAAAGCGAGAGCGCGCGAATGCACTCAAGCAAACACAAACAGCACAGCACGATGCGTATATTTTTTTAAATTGACAAAATAAATCAAAAATAAATCAAAAATAAAAATAAGTGGAAAAGGCGAGAGTGCGCGAGCACACAGGAGCAAAGACAAGCAGCGCAGCTTGATGCGTAGTAAAAAAAATAATAAATAGACAACTGGTCGACCTCATTAGAAATAAAAACCCAAAAGATTAGATAGACAAACAAACAAACACATAAATGTGGAGAGAAGGGCAGGGCGCGCAGGAGCAAAGGTAACCAGCAGACAGACCTGAATCCTTATCTTTACAAGGTCGACCTCAGAAATTTGTTCAGTTTGTCTCGGTGACGGATAATGGAAGGAAGGGCAGGCAACTGGTCGACTTCATTTAAATAAACAAATAAAAAATAAGATAAACTCTCAGGAATAGATAAATAATAACAAAAATTGTTAAGTGGAGAAAGCGAGAGCGCGCGAATGCACTCAAGCAAACACAAACAGCACAGCACGATGCGTATTTTTTTTAAATTGACAAAATAAATAAAAAATAAATCAAAAATAAAAATAAGTGGAAAGGCGAGAGTGCGCGAGCACACAGGAGCAAAGACAAGCAGCGCAGCTTGATGCGTAGTAAAAAAAAATAATAAATAGACAACTGGTCGACCTCATTAGAAATAAAAACCAAAAGATTAGATAGACAAACAAACAAACACATAAATGTGGAGAGAAGGGCAGTGCAGGCAGGAGCAAATGTAAACAGCAGACAGACCTGAATCCTTATCTTTACAAGGTCGACCTCAGAACTTTGTTCATTTTGTCTCGGTGACGGATAATGGAAGGAAGGGCAGGCAACTGGTCGACTTCATTTAAATACACAAATAAAAAAAT